>NW_028121308.1:0-111610 GCF_965183815.1 Platalea leucorodia
GAAGAGGAGAAGGAGGGAAGAGCAGGCAAGGAAAAGCAAGCGAAGGCAAGAGGAGGAGGAGAGAGGAGGTAAGAGGAGGAGGATTCATGCAGAGGCAAGAGGAGGCAACGTGAGGAGGTAGAAGAGGAGGAGGCAAGAGCAGGAGGAAATGGAGGAGGGAGCCGGAAGCAAGAGGAAGCAAGAGCAGGAGGTGGAGGAGGAAGAAAGAGGAGGCCAGAAGGAGCAGGAGGAGGCAAGAGGAAGAGAGAGATGAGGAGGAGTAGGAGGAAGTGTGAGAATTAGGGAAGAGGAGGGAAGCTGAGCAGGATTGATGAGTAGGAGGCAAAGAGAGTAAAGAGGAGGAGGAAGAAGAGGCAAGAGGAGGGAAGAGGAGGGTAGAGGATGATGTGGCAAAAGGAGGCGAAACGAGGAGGAAGAAGCGGAGGTGAAAAGAGGCAAGAGGAGGCAAGAGGAAGAGGCTGAGGTGGAGGAGGAGGAGAAGAAAGAGGAAGAGGAGTAGGAGGAGGAGGCAAGAGGAGGCCAGAGGAGGCAGAGGAGGAGGAGGAGGCAAGAAGGTTGAAGAGTAGTTGAGAGGAAGAGGAGGAAGAAAACCAAGTTTGAGGAGAGAGGGGAAGGCAACAGGAGGAGAAGGAAAAGGAGTAGGCACGAGGAGGAGGAGGAGAAGGAGGAAGCAAGAGGGGGAGGAGGAGGAAGCAAGAGGAGGCAAGAGAAGGAGGAGGCAAGAGGAGGCAAGAGGAGGGAGAGGCGCGAGGAGTGAGGAGGAAGAAGAGGCAAGAGGCAAGAGAAGCAAGAGACAGAAGGAGGAGGAGGAGCAGGAGGCAAGAGGAGGAGGAGGAGGAGGCAAGTGGTGGGAAGAGGAGGAGGAGAAGGAAGCCAAAAGGAGGCAAGTGGAGGAGGAGAGAAAAGGAGGCAAGGGAAAGCAAGAGGAGGAGCAAGAGGAGAAGGAGAAGGCAAGGGGAGGCAGCAGGAGGCAAGAGCAGAAGAGGGGAGCAGGAGGCAAAGGCAAGAGGAGGCATCAGGAGGAAGACGCCATTGCCTTTTGCCTCCTCTTGCCTGCTCTTGCCTGCACTCGTCTCCTCCCTCTTCACGTTCTTTCCTCTTGCTCCCGTTGACTCCACCGCCTCCTCCCTCCTTCTCCTACCACTCCTCTTCCTCTCACATCTTCTTGCCTAGTCTTGTGCTTTACGGCATCCTGTAGCCTTCTTACCTCCTCTTACCTCCTCTTGCCTCCTCGTCCTTGGCCTCCTCTGTCCTGCTCTGTCCTCTTTTTTTTCTTTCTCTTGTGTCCCGCTGCCTCCTCTTGTCTCCTTCTCCTTCTTTGCCTCCTACTCCTCTTCTGCTGTCTTCTTGCTCCCTCTTGCCTCCTTCTCTTCCTGCCTCTCCTTGCCTCAGCAGGCTTTTGCCTCTCTTCCTGCAAAGCCTCTCTCGCTTCCTCTTCCCTCCTCCACCATCCTAGGGCCTACTTCTCTTCTTCCTCTTGCCTTTTCCTATTCAGCCTCCCTTGCCTCTTCCTCCTCTTTGCTCCTCTCTAAGCCTGCTCTCTTTGCCTCCTCCTCCTCCTCTTCTTCCTTGCGCCTCCCATTGCCTCCCATTGCCTCCGCCTCCTCGCGCCTCTTCTGCCCTCCTCGCACCTCCTCTGTTTCCGCTTTTGCTTGCCTCCTCCTTCTTTGGCCTTCTGGCCTGCTCTCACCTCCTCGCGCCTCCTCTTTTGCCCTCCTCCTACTCTCGCCCATTGCCTCTTCCTCCTTCTCCTAGTGCCTCCTGCAACCTCATCTCGCATATTCCTGTCTTATCCTTTTTCGCTTTTGCTTGCCTCCTCTTGCCTCCTCCTTTTCCTTCTGGCTCCTGCTCTGGCTTCCTCTTGCCTCCTCTTTTCTCCTCCTCTTCTTACCTCCTGTTGCCTCCTGGGGCATCCTGCTGCCTCCTTTTTCTTCCTTTTGCATCAGGTGCCTTTCTCCTTCTCTTCCTCTGCATCCTCCTGTTCTCTTCTCCTCCCTCATCCTGACTACTCTTACCTACTTCTCTCCTTCCTCTTGCATTTTCCTTTTTCTCCTCTCACTCCCCTTCTTCCTTTCACCAGCTGTTACATCATGCTTTCTTCTGCCACTCCTTCTCTTTTTGTCTCCTGTTTCTCTTCTTGTCTCCTCCTCCTCTTTCCTCCTCTTCTGTACTCTTGCCTCCTCTTGCCTTCCATTGCCTCCTCCTTTTCCGCTTTTTCTTGTCTCCTCCTGCCTCCTCCTTCTTTGGCCTTCTGGCCTACCGTGACCTCCTCTTGCCTCCTCTTTTACCATTAGCTTGACGCCTCATGTTTCAGCCACCTCCTCTTCATATTGACTCTACTTACATCATGTGGCATCCTCTTGTCTCCTCCTTTTTCTCTTTTTCTTCTCTCATTTTGCCTCCCCCTCCTTTACTTCTGTGTCATCCTGTCCTCTTCTTCCCTCCTCTTTTCTCCTCTTGCCTCATCCTTCTCCTCCCCTTGCCTTTTCTTGCCTCCTTTTGCCTCCTGTTTCCTCCTCCTCCTCTTGCCTCTCCTTGCCCCCTGTTGCCCTTCCTTTCTCTTCCTCTGCATTCTCGTACAGACCCTTATTCCCATCTCTTGGTTCCTCTTGCCTCTTCCTCCTTCTCCTTTCTTCTTCTTGCATCCAGTTTTCCATTTCTCCTGCTCCCCTTCTTCTTCCTCATACTACCTCCTCTTATGTCCTCTTGCCTTTTCCTTCTCCTGCCGTCTCCCATTGCCTCCTACTGCTGCCTCCTCCTACTCTTACCTCCTATGGCATCCTGTTCCCTCCTCCTTTTTTCCTCCTCTTGCCTCCTCTTGCCTCCTCCTCCTTCTTTTCCTCTTACCTCCTCTTGCTTCCCTCTCCTATACTTCCTGTGTCCTGCTGTGTCCTATTCTTGCCTCCACTTTTTCCCTGCCCCGTTGCCTCCTCTTGCCTCCTCCTCCTCCTCTTGCCTCCTCCTCTTCCTCTTGCCTTCTTTTGCCTCCTGCTACCTCTGCCTCCTAATCTCCCTCTTGCTTTCTTTTCCCTCCTCTTGACTGTCTTTATCTCCACCTCGTAGGCCTCTTCTCCTCAACTCTTTGTCTTCTCTTGCTTCCTCTTGCCTTCAGTTTCTCATCCGCCTCTTGTCTCCTTTCGCTTCCTCCTCCTCTTCCTTCTTCTCCCCCTCTTCCTTCTTTCTCTTCTTGGCACCTGTTCCAGCCTGTATTTTTCTCTTGCCTCCTCCTCCTCATATTCACTTTACCTCCAGGAGGGAACAGGAGGTAAGAGGAGAATGAAGGAACAGCAGGCAAGGAAAGGCAAGAGAAGGGAAGAGGAGGATGAGACAGGAGGCAAGAGGAGGAGGACGTGGAAGAAACCAGAGGCAACAGGAGGCAAGAGGAGGCAACAGGAAGAGGAAGAGGAGGAGGAGGAGGCAAAAAAAGCAGAAAAAAGCAATAGGAGGAAAGAGAAGGCAGAGAGGAGGAGGAGGAAGCACTAGGAGGAAGGAGGAGGCAGAGGAGGCAGTAGAGGAAGAGGCCACAAGGGGCAATACTAGGCGACAGAAGAGGATGCAGAAAAGAAAGCGAGAGGACCAGGAGAAGGCAACCAGAGGAGCAGGAGGAGGGAACAGGTGGAGGAGGAAGCGACAGGAGGTAACAGAAGGAGGAGCGAATATGAGGCAAGAGGAGGAGGAGACAACGAGGCAGAAAAAGGAAGAGGAAGGAGGGAAGAGAAGAAAGAAGCAAAATGAGGAGAAGGAGCTGGAGGCAAGAGGAGAAGGAGGAGGCAAGAGGTTGCAAGAGCAGGAAGAGGAGGAGGAAAAAAGGAGGAAAGTGGAGGAGGAGAATAATGTAGGCAACGTAAAGGAAGAAGAGGAGGAAGAGGAGAAGGAGAAGGCAAGAGGAGGCAGCAGGAGGCAAGAGCAGCAGACTGGAGCACGTGGGACCGGAGGCAGTAAAAGGCAAGAGGAGGTGCAAGAAGGAGGAAGACGCCATTTCCTTTTGCCTCCTGTTGCCTGCTCTTGCCTGCAGTTGCCTCCCCCCTGCCCCCATGTTCTTTCCTATTGCTCCCATTGACTCCTGTTGCCTCCTTCCTCCTCCTCTCACTCTTCTGACTCCTTTTTCTTTTGCATCCCCTTTCCTTTTCTTGTGCCTTACGGCATCCTCTTGCCTCCTTCTCTTTTTCTTCCTGTTGCTTCCTTTTGACTCCTCATTTACCTTCAATTTCCTGCTGTGTCTTCCTCTTGCCTCCCTTTGACTCCTCTTGCCTCCTTCTCCCTCATTATCTCCTACTCCTTTTCTGGCCTGCTGTTGCACTCTCTTGCCTCCTCTTCCCTCCCGTTGCCTCATGCGCCTTTTTCCTTCTCTTCCTCTTCAGCCTCCTCTTGCCTCCTCTTCCCTCCTCTTGGATCCTGTTGCCTACTTCTCCTCCTCCTCTTGCCTTTTCCTTCTCATCCTCATGTTCCTCTTCCTCATCTCTACTCCTGATATGCCCTGCTCTCTTTTTCTCCTCTTTCTCCTGTTATCTCCCATTGCCTCCTTTTACGTCCCTTCATTTTCTCCTCTGCCTCTTCCTCTTCCCTCGTTTTCTCCTCTTTCCTCCTTCTCTTGTTGCATCCTTTTGCCTCCTCCTCTTTTTCTTCCTGTTTCCTCGTTTCCTCATGCTTCTTTCCCCCTTGTTTTCTTGCTCTCTTCTCTTGTTCAGTTTACTTTTTTCACCTCCTGTTGCCTCCTCCTCCTTCTCCTTCTCTCTCCTCTTGTCGCCTCCTCCTCCCTTACCTCCTGGGTCCTGCTTTGTCCTTCTCTTGCCTCCTGTTTTTCCTTCTCCTATTTCCTTCTCTGGACTCCTACTGCCTCTTCCTCCTCCTCTTGCCTCCTCTTCCCTCTTGTTTCATCCTGTTGTCTCCTCCTTTTTCTGTTTTGTTTTCCTTGCCTCCTGTGGCTTCCTCCTCCCTTTCCTCCTGTGTCCTCTTGTTGCTTCCTTGTTTTTAGAGACAGAGCACTGCTTACAAATCAAGTATTTACAAGTCCTAAGGGGGGACCTTGCACTGGAACTGCTGCAAGACACTGAGACCTGTGACCCTCCAGTGGCCAAGGATGCCTCCACCATGGTCTGCTCCTTCCGAGGTCTGAGTGAGTGACTCCTGTTCTTTTACACACTTTTCGAGTCTTGATTATGATTGTTATGTTGATACACCAAACCATGTATTAAGATTTGACCCAATCTGCAGAGGGTCCAGGTGATTAGAAATCAGAAGTTAAGTTAGGTTAGGATCCAGGTCATTAGAAATCATAAGTTAAGTTGTATTATAAATTCTGTATTACGCTACTTATAAATTGTACTACATCAATTCTGCTCGTAGAAATCCTGTGCTATTCTAATCATAAATTTGGTGCTATGCTAATCATAGTATCCTGTTAAGAAAATAAAGCTGAATTTTAACTACAATTTAGTGCTGTAATCATTCTGCCAAATATCCCTAAAAGAACCTGGCTGTCCCCTTGCTCTCAGGTGACACTCTTGCACACAGGTATCCACAACAGGCCACGGGAAGGAGGTGGCTCATGATCGTAGCTTGTAGTTCAGCGGCTCCATCTTGACATCATCTGCAAGGAGGAGGAACGTCATCACTGCCACAGCAGGCCAAATTTCCATGCAAGATTCATAGCAAAATTCTAGCGAAAAGGTCGTTTATAGAATCAGCCCTTGGGGAGTCATTTGTGTTGGGGGAGCTCAAGCTGTCCCCCGACCTTTGGTGGCAAATGTCTACTTCTCCCAGCCCTTGGCAAGGAACAGGGGGCATGCAACCCATGATGCCCTAGAGCTGGAGGGGGAAAGCGGAGGGTGGCCGTTGCCTTCTCACCAGGGATAATCCCTGTGGGGAACACAAGCTCCCGCAGCCATAACTCATCAATGTCCAGCTGGAAGATGGATGTGCAAGCAGCAAACACCACTCCTTTGCTGTGGAATCACTCTTGGACCATAGCAAAGGTCCCGAGTCCTGCAACCAGGACACCCCGCCCAGGGAAAAGACAAAAGGGCTGATGAATGACTACTTTAGAGAGAGGAAAAGTGAAAGCTTTGGTAAAAAAAACCCATGTTCTCCATTTTTTTACTTCCCCTCCTCCAAATATTTGCAACCGTCTCTTGGCTAGAGATGATCCCAGGCATTTCCAGCACAAGGAATACCCCTGGGATATATTCCCAGGGATTATTCGTGGCACAGACCCAGGATAGAATCACAGAATCATAGAATCGTCAAGGTTGGAAAAGACCCTTAAGACCATCGAGTCCAACCGTTAACCTAACACTGCCAAGTCCATCTATACCATGTCTTTGAGCACCGTATCTATCTGTTCTTGAAGTACCTCCAGAGATGGAGACTCAACCACTTCCCTGGGCAGCCTGTTCCAATGCTTGACCACCCTTTCGGTGAAGAAGTTTTTCCTAATGTCTAACCCAAACCTCCCCTGGCACAGCTTGAGCCCGTTTCCTCTCGTCCTATCACTCGTTACCAGGGAGAAGAGACCGACCCCCACCTCACTACAGCCTCCTTTCAGGCAGTTGTAGAGAGCAATAAGGTCTCCCCTCAGCCTCCTCTTCTCCAGGCTAAACAACCCCAGTTCCCTCAGTGGCTCCTCATAAGACTTGTGCTCTAGACCCTTCACCAACTTCGTTGCCCTCCTCTGGACACGCTCCAGCACCTCAATGTCCTTCTTGTAGTGAGGGGCCCAAAACTGAACACAGTACTCGAGGTGCAGCCTCACCAGTGCCGAGTACAGGGGCACTATCACCTCCCTGCTCCTGCTGGCCACACTATTCTTGATACAGGCCAGGATGCCATTGGCCCTCTTGGCCACCTGAGCACAGTGCTGGCTCATATTCAGCCAGCCGTCAACCAACACCCTCAGGTCCTTTTCCACCAGGCAGCTCTCCAGCCACTCCTCCCCCAGCCTGTAGCGTTGCATGGGGCTGTTGTGACCCAAGTGCAGGACCCGGCCCTGAGCCTTGTTGAATCTCATGCAGTTGGCCCCGGCCCATCAACCCAGCCTGTCCAGGTCCCTCTGCAGGGCCTTCCTACCCTCCAGCAGATCGACACTTCTACCCAACTTGGTGTCATCTGCAAACTTACTGAGGGTGCACTCAATCCCCTCATCCAGATCATCAATGAAGATGTTGAACAGGACTGGCCCCAGTACTGAGCCCTTGGGAACACCACTAGTGACCGGCCGCAAACTGGATTTGACTCCATTCACCATCACTCTCTGGGCTCGGCCGTCCAGCCAGTTTTTAACCCAGCGTAGAGTGCACCCATCCAAGCCGTGTGCAGCCAGCTTCTCCAGGAGAATGCTGTGGGAGACAGTGTCAAAGGGAGACAGTGTCAAAGGCCTTACTAAAGTCCAAGTAGACAACATCCACAGCCTTCCCCTCATCCACTAAGTGGGTCAAGCATCATTCCCTTTCTCTCTGCTTGGTCTCTCCACTCTGACCACTGGGAAGAGTGAAGCCCTAGGGCGAGCTGCATGCTTTCTCAGGCTGGATCTGGACTTAGTTTCTCTCCCGGTTTGCCAAGAAGCTGCTCTGGGCACACGGGGTGCTCTTGGTGTGCTGCTATGATGCTCGGGGAGGGATCGTTCCTCGGGGACCAGGCTCTCAGGAGGACTGAACCCCTGCAGGGCGAGAGGGATCAGGACACCAGCCTCCCTTGTCCAGCTCCAGCTGTCCCAGGATGCCATCAGACACAGCTCCCCAGACAGCCACGATCTCTGCAAAGCAAGGGAAAGAGGTCTCAGGCCCTGGGCTGGCCAGCTCACAGACTCTCAGCAAGCTCCTTGCCCAGGCGACGACAGATGCTGGTGTACACAAAGAGCCCAGAAAAACACTGCCATGGCTGTGGAGCTGGGCTGTGCCCCACTTTCAGACTGCAAGCTCGCACAGAAAGCTGGCCCTCAATGGCCCCACTTTTGAGGGGACCGAGCCATGCCCAAAGGAGCTTTGATACTCAGGGCAGCCCCAGTACCAGGACCTGCACTCCTGGCAGCCACATTGTGTCCCAAGCGCAGTGGGATCCTCAGGCAGGGCTCTCGTGGCAGCCCCCAGCCCTCTCCAGCCACCCCCACAGCCCAGCAATTCCAGCTTTTGACAGCTGACAGCCCTGATGCGACCCCTCAGGAAGGAGCTCCCCAAACCATCACCCTGGCTACAGAGCTGCAGGAGTGTGGGGAACAAGCAGCTCAGCTTCAAGCTGACGGCCATGGTGCAGCAGCCCTCCATCGCGCTTGCCGCTTGCCCTCAGCTCAGGAAAAGGGACGCCCTTCCCGCCTCCTCACCCAAAACTCCTCTCTGACCTGCTCCTCTCCTGTCTGTCAGCGAGGGTCCCCCAGCGCATCCCTGCTGCCTCCCGACCCTGCTCCCAGCCGTGGAGCAGCTCTGAAGGGCGGCGGTGGGAAGCCCCTGAGCAGTGCCCAGCAGCACCCAGGCCTCGCTGGCAAGTGCCGGCACTGCCGTGGCACCGGGGAGACCTCCCTGTCATGCAGCGCATCCCCCTGTGACATCAGCCCACATCATCTGAAGGGCCATTATGACATGAGCAGGGAGATGGCACAACAGGGGAGAGAGGCGAGAGATCTTCCCTCTTGTCCTGAGAAACAGGCACCCCCTTTCTCCCAAGTCCTTTGCCAAAAATTGCATCTGCCCCCTGCACCAACACGTCTCTGCTACTGGGAGCCCATCCGGGCAGGCAGGGATTTCGGGTTGGCTGCAGTCGGGCTGTTTTCAAAACATAGGACTGAAGGCCTGTGGGATAAAACAGCCCCTCCCGTGTTACTGAACACTCTCTGCTTTGTGTTGCTCTCATGGTAGGAGTAGCACATGCTTCACTGCACTGGTTTGGGCTGGGATGGAGTTAATCTCATTCATGGCAGCCCAGATGGGGCTGTGTTTTGGATCTGTGACCAAAACAGTCCTGATAAAACACGGATGTTTCAGCTGTTGCTGAACAGTGCTTGCACAGCGTCAAGGGCTTCTCTGTTCCTCGCTCTGACCCACCCGTGAGTAGGCTGGGGGTGGGCAAGAAGCTGCGAGGGGACACAGCCACGACAGCTGACCCCAACAGACCAAAGGGATATTCCGTACCACATGACATCGTGCTCAGCAATAAAGCTGGGGAAAGAAGGAGTAAGGCGGGGGGGTGGTATGTTTGGGGCTATGATGTTTGTCTTCCCAGCTAATTCCCTCCGATACTGCATACGCCCCTCAGCAGGGGCCCACTTGACTTGGTCATTTGCACCATCTTCTTTGAAGGGATGCCTTTCCTTCACGCTCAGCTGGAGCCGACTGTAGGGGAAACTGATAGAGCTGGGGCTTGGGTCTCCGGTTTAGCCACAGTGGCTGCTTGTATGTCTTCAGATGCAGAGACCCTCTCTTCTCCTTGAGGCTGCTGAACAGGGAATGAACAGTGCTCAGCAGGCACAGGCCAGGCCCCAGAACAGTGCGACAATTTGTGTCTCTTTGGCACAGCCAGGGCCAGGACACCCTTTTTTTCAAACCTTCTGTCACTTCATCAGGATCCCACACTTGTTCGGGGCTGAAGTCCCAGACCACCGCAGGTGACAACTCTTCCAGGTACCTGCCCACATTCTTCCACAGGCCTTCCCACCTATAACCACGCTGCCTTGGGTCATATCCCTATGCTGATATTTCTACTTGGTTAACCTTTGAAAAAGCAGAGACGATATTCTTGAGAAGCACCAACAGGAGTATTTTGGTTACCCAAGGATGATCAAGATACCGAAGAGTTATTGTAACAAGGGAGAAAATACCTGCCCCACGGGAGAAAAAGGGGAAGGTGCCATTCTCTGTTTCCCCCACCAACTGGCTCTCGGAGGAGAAAAGGGAAGAAAAGGAATTGTTCATTGTCTCCATAAGATGGTTCCCAAAATACAGGGAAGGCATCAATGCAGGGCACAAATACCAAAGCAGGCTCAAGGCCACTGCTTTTATCATCATCCTTCCAGGCAAAACACCACCCAGTGCTACACAGCACAGCAAAAAGACAGCATGGCACGGATCAGATAAACCTATGTCGAGAACAGATAAGTCAACATCGCGACCACAACTGTTAAGCAGATGTAATAATCATAGGTTCCCTCTAATACGCTCTGGTCAAATCTTTTGTTGCCACAAACCCTTCGACCCCCACGTTGGGTTTAACCCCGGTGGGCAGCTGAGCATCACACAGCCACTCGATCACTTCCCAACCCACAGTGGGATGGGGAGAGAATCGGCAGGGTAAAAGTGAAAAAACTTTGGAGTTGAGATAAAGACAGTTTAATAAGAAGAAAAAAAGGAGAATAAAACAAGAAAGAAAAACAAACCCAGGGAAAGTACGTGATGCAAAAAACCCCAAGTGCTCACCACCAACCCGATCGATGCCCAGCCAGTACCTGAGAAACAGCAGCCCCCTCCAAGTATCCCCTCCCCACCCACCCCCGCCACCTCCCCCGTTTGATTGCTGAGCACAACATCCGATGGGCTGGAATACCCCTTTGGTCAGCTGGCGTCAGCAGTCCCAGCTGTGTCCCCTCCCAGCTTCTCGTGCCCCCCCAGCCTGCTCACTGGCAGGGCACTGCGAGAAGCAGAAAAGGCCTCCCTGCTATCTAAGTAAGAACTGCTCAGCAATAAGCAAAACACCCCTGCGATATCAGCACTGGTGTAGGAGCAAATCCAAAGCAGAGCACCATACCAGCTGCAGAGGCAGTTAAAATTAAAGAGGCACCTGCAGATGGAGATACCATTGCAGATCCTGATGCAGAGAGCACGGCAGATGCAGATATCAGTGCAGATTCCACAGCAGGTGGAGACACCGCTGGGGACGCAGATACCACTGCAGACGCAGAGACAATTGCAGGTGCCAACACAGATGCAAATGCCATTGCAGAGGGCGATACCTCTGCAGATACTGATACATGTCCACTCACAGAAGCCATTACAAGTACACGTGCAGATGCAGATACCATTGGCAATACAGATACAGTTACAGATACAATTACGGGTACAGCCAGCATACGAGAGACAGATGCTGGTCCCATCAGAAATACAGCTATTAAGAGCATCACAAATACCATCTCAGATACCGATAGCATTACAGACACCCATTAAATATGCAGATACAATGAGAGTTACCGGCACAAAATATTGGAGATCCCGTTACAGACTCCATTGCAGATGCCATAGCAGATGCACACACCATTGCAGACGTGACTGCAGATGAAGATCCCATGGCAGATGCAGACACCATTGCAGAGACCACTCCAGATCACACTGCAGATGCAGATGAGATTTCAGATGGAACTGCAGATGGAGACGCCACTGAAGATGCTGATGCCATTGCAGGTGCCATTGCAAATGAAACCTTTGAAGGTGCTGATGCCATTGCAGATACAGGTGCCAGGGCAGATACCATTGGAGATACCACTGCAGTGGCAGACACCAGTGCAGAAGCAGATGTTACTGCAGGTGCCATTGCAGATGCAGATACCATAGCAGATGCAGAAATAGTGGCAGATGCCATTGCAGATGCAGATACCACGCAGATGCCATTGCAGTTTCAGTCCATGCTCCGATAGCATTGAAGGTGCCATTGAAGATACCACAGCAAATGCCATTGCAGAGACCACTCCAGATGCAGATTCCACTGCTGGTGCCATTGCAGATGCAGACACCTGTCCCGATCCAATGTCGGGGGAGGTTTCAATACGATCCCAAGGACGAGATTAAGACGCTGGAATCGGTCAGATGTCGTACAACCTTTCACTTTTATTGGAGGGGAGAAGAGAATGGAGGGAGGAGGGAGGGCAAGGGAGGAGAGGAAAAGAATAGGGGAGAGAGAGTTAGAAAGAGAAGGAGAAGGAGGAGTTTGTCACCACCACTTCGAGTCCGGTGATCTTCTGCAGGGTCTTCGGTGGCCTCAGGCTTCGTCGGGGACCGAAGCGGGGGGAGGGGGGGTGAGCCTTGAGGGTGCAGGAACGGAAGGAGTGGTCTCGCGCACGCCGCCGCCGCCCCCGCCGAGGGGCACGTGCGCTCCTTATGTAGGGGCTCCCACGCATGCGCAGATCACAAATGTGTACGTGCGGTTCGCCACGGCCGTGCTGCCCCCGCCTCTGCTCTTTTCGCGCCTTTTTGTCCCCGCCTCAGCTCTTTTCGCGCCTTTAGTCCCTGCGCAGGCGCACGAGGTTGTTTTTCTCAAAGCTGGGGAGAAGATGGTCTTTTCAAAGCGCGACGCTGGATGGCGCTACAGCGGCAATGTCGAGACAAAACCACATTTGGTACCGGTTCTCTACACCACCCTGTGGCTCGACATTGCAGCTTGGTGGCATAAGACAGAGAGAGAAAGAGAAAACAAAGGAGAAAGAAAGAAAGCGCAGAGTTGAGAGAGTTGGGGATAAGGGTGGAGGAAAGTTGTGGGGAGGAAAAAAGGGAATAACATTGTTTCAGGTGAAGGAATGTCTTAACACAGGTTAACTGAGGTTGGTTGTGGCTGATGGATGGTACAGATTTTTGTTACACCATCAGGTGGAGCGTTAGGAACAAATTGCATATTTGACACAATGTGTCGAATTAATTGAATAAAACCTGGAATTATACAGCATAGGAACAGTAAGGTGGCAGTTGCACGTAGCAAATACAATATTAATTGTTTGACCCACGGTGCCCCTGGTAACCAGGACCACAAATCGCCGTTCCAACCACTCCAGGTTTGAACAGGGACATAGGCTATTTTCCTGATATCTTGGTTCAGTTGGAGAACCACTTCTCCCACATCATCTATTTCTAGGCAGCAGTTAGAGATATTTAATTTTCCACACAGCCTTCCCTCCTCAGCCAATAAATAATCTAAAACCATGCAGTGTTGAAGGATTGCCGTGCGCATTTGTTGAGATTGCCGAGTTAATAGGTCTATGGCGTCAGCGGTTTTGTTGGTGATAATTTCTAGGGCCGCTTGTAGTCTCGATTATTCAGTTTAGATTATAGATTGGTTCTCTTGCCCCTGCGATGGGCTCGTTCGGGTTCCAGGTTGCTGGTCCATAATGTTCAATTATGCGCTCAGGGGGCCATTCGTCATTCCCCCATTTTTGTGTCCCACCTAAATTTACCTTGGTAGATCGCATCTTACGGGCAATACTTCTATCCCCGAGGTTATCATACACTTTTACGCCTAATTGGGGTCCACCAGTTTCCGGCAAGAGGAAAAATAGGGGCCTTATGATTCCTACGTAACAAACTCCTGACCACCCCGCGGGTAAGAATTTGTATGCCGTATTCCCACGGATCCAATAATGCCGTTTTTTGGCTTTATTTCCCTGAGCAAATGGCCCATCTTTCCCTGGTGGAAACTGAAAATAAGTTGTGTCTTTGTCACCCAGAGGGCTGAAAAAGGTGGTTGCCCCATCCCTTATTTGGCCGGTACAATACCAAGCCCCATAAGTACCGAACATTCAATATTTACTTTTTGCAAAGAAAACTAAAGAATTACATTTTCTAAGCACGTACAACATTTCGTGTTACTTGGCTATTAAGTTTTCCCATATACAGGACTATTTAATGATGAAAATAGAGGAAAATCAAAAAAAAGTAAGAATTATATATATAGTAAATCATAGGTTGAAATCCTTGAGATGTCCAACATAAATAGGTATCATTGGAAAGTTATTGGGTATTTTTTCTTAAATAAGCACACACACATATACATGCTTAGACATGCATCAGACAATTAGATGTCTTTGTACTATTGCATAAAGACTGTAGTGCACTGAAACATCTAATACTTAGCCTGTTTGACATAGATATTACATCCAGAATTATTCATAGAGCTGCAATGAAGTACAAACATGTATACACACATATGGACCACCAGTTATAAAAACTGATATACACAGTGGAATATTCTAATGGGTTGGTGTCCCCGAGTTAAAATGATCCAAAGTAGCAGGTGCATCGTGGTCATATCACCGCCCTTAGAAAACAAATAGGAACAAACCCGCTCTTTGGGTTAGAAGGAGGGAATAATCCATTTGGTGTGGATTTTGTCAGTTCTCCCACTGGTATCTTTTGCTTTCCATGTATATTTGTTTAGCGGGGGTATCTAATATGAGAGGCACAGCTCCCACGGTGGGAAGCTCGACCAGAACCGGCTGGCTGGGAGAGTAAGATGATGCACCAGGGCAATTGCGGTTTCGAGAGACATGTACCATGGTTGGCCCCTGTGGACAAAATGCCGCAATTTTCGGGCACCCATTTGTACCCCAGTGATTATTGACATTGGCCACTGCCTTCCCCACCCACTCGGCCCATCCCGGTTGGTGGGGTTTAGTAGATATCCCTTATTATTACAGGTGAGTTGTCTGATAAATATCCGCCCTCCGCCTCCCTCCTCACCCTGAGGGGGCGGAGGTTTTAGTTTCCCACCACTCTTTTCGTCCTTCTTAAACCCTTCCTCCCTGTCCAATGCTGGCGCAGAAGGTGGGTTCGGTTTGGGAGGGGGTCCTTGCCCGGACCACCTCCGCACCAGGAGCTTCAACTTTTTGGTGGGGAGCCCATCCATCAAGTCTCGGGGCACCCCCTTTTGCAGTCCCATTTGCCACAATCCTTGTTGGAATGGGGGTTTCTCCCTTTGTATTAGGTTGGGGCTTCCCCCCAAAAAAGCCAGCGATTTATTTGCCGGCCTCGCTGCCCGCACAGCCCTAGTTTCTACCTTTTGGTAAGTCCTGCCTACTGGCCCATATTTCCTCCCATAGTTTATCAGTTCCTGAGCTATCTCCCCCCAGGTCCACACCTTCCTCCCCCGCTGCCGCTGTTCCGGTGTTACTGTTCCCTCCAGGGCAGCTGCAATTCGCTCTTCGTGAGGCACATTTTGGATTCTCCCCTGTAATTGGATCCCGATAGGTTTTAACGAGTTGGGGAGTCCTCTTATTAGCGGTGTCAGCCGCTCGGGGTCTACCGGTAACAACATCGGAGAGCTTAAATTTGGTTTAAGTTCCCGGTCATACATCATTTGCAGGCATGCTGCCTTTTGCACGTTTTCTAGCAGTTGCTCAACCGAACCAGTTATAGCTAGGGGATCCCCCCTTTCTAATGGGTTCAGCCCCCCCGCCCAATATGCTGCCCTCTGGGTCAGAGACCATGGGGCCCGGCGATCGCCCGTGGTGAGGAAGACGCCGGGGCCCCAATACCCCTCTGCTTCTTTTTCCGATAGCATGATCCCGTCCCCCCCCGACAGGGATACCCTCCACACATATTCGGTTTCGGACTCCCTCGCCGTCCTGGCAAAATCCTTTCGGAGTTTAGCCAGTTCAGTGGTGGTAAAAGGGATTTCTTTGGTTACAACTTGGGGACAGTTGTTGCTGTCATCCTCATATATGTATTCCGTCTTTACCAGTGGGCACATATGGGGGGGGTTATCCACAGTCTCCCTTAATCGCTTTAGATCTTTCTGGGGGTAGATTTGGCGTACCCCTTTCTCCTCCAACATTACCTCCGCCTCAGCGAGGGTGTCTGCCTCCCTCAGGAGCTGAACCCTCAGCTCCTCCTTCAAAATCATATTTTGGCACTTCTCCTCCTCTAGCGCCCGTTTGGTCTCTAGCAGTTGCTCTCGCAGCGGCGCTATCGCCGCTTGCAACGAAGCGGCCACAGCCTCTGATTGGCAGGGCGCTCGTTTCTTGTCCTCCACCGCCGCTGCCAGACACGCTCCTAACACAGCACAAACAATAGCCTTCCCTTTCCCCTTCTTCACTCTAGCTTCTTTATGCAAAACCGCTATTCGGTCCATAACACTTTGCAGTTGGAACCAGTGGTCCCGTGCCCAATCTCGTCCCGGGGGTGAGGGGCGAGAGCGGTATGTTTCTAAAAACTCATATAATTTCTCTGTCTCTTCACAAAAATCGCCTGCCTTTTGGGCGGCCATATCCTACAAAGGGGAGTTCGTCCCGGGAGGGTCAAACCTTAGAAAAACCAAGTTTCCCCTATACGCTCCCAGGAGGCCAATCCGCACACTACTACAAGACAAAGACGAGCCTACAAAGGGGATATCGTCCTGAGGGGGTCACACCGTACAATCCAAACTTCCCCTATACTCCCCCAGGAGGCCAGGCCATAAACTAGTGTGAGACAGAGCAGAGCCTACAAAGGGGATATCATCCTGAGGGGGTCACACTATAAAATTCAAGTCTCCCCTATACGCCCTCAGGAGCTCAAATCACAAACTGCTACGTGCGTTTCAGTGCAAAGGTCTCAACACCCACTCCTTCCTTGCGCTTCGTTCGTCTCCGGCTGCTTCCCTCGCGGGAGAGCAGAACCGCGGATCGGAACTCCGCACTCGCTTCGTACTTATTTGTACGTCTCGTTCACACACACTCGCTCAGCACACCGTAAGGTTGTATGACACTCTCGTCTCAAGGGATCCTGTCCGTGACGCCAATTAAATGTCCTGATCCAATGTCGGGGGAGGTTTCGATACGATCCCAAGGACGAGATTAAGACGCTGGAATCGGTCAGATGTCGTACAACCTTTCACTTTTATTGGAGGGGAGAAGAGAACGGAGGGAGGAGGGAGGGCAAGGGAGGAGAGGAAAAGAATAGGGGAGAGAGAGTTAGAAAGAGAAGGAGAAGGAGGAGTTTGTCACCACCACTTCGAGTCCGGTGATCTTCTGCAGGGTCTTTGGTGGCCTCAGGCTTCATCAGGGACCGAAGCGGGGGGAGCGGGGGGGAGCCTTGAGGGTGCAGGAACGGAAGGAGTGGTCTCGCGCGCGCCGCCGCCGCCCCCGCCGAGGGGCACGTGCGCTCCTTATATAGGGGCTCCCACGCATGCGCAGATCACAAATGTGTACGTGCAGTTCGCCACGGCCGTGCTGCCCCCGCCTCTGCTCTTTTCGCGCCTTTTTGTTCCCGCCTCAGCTCTTTTCGCGCCTTTAGTCCCTGCGCAGGCGCACAAGGTTGTTTTTCTCAAAGCTGGGGAGAGGATGGTCTTTTCGAAGTGCGACGCTGGATGGCGCTACAGCGGCAATGTCGAGACAAAACCACATTTGGTACCGAGTTCTCTACAAGACCATTGCAGATGCAGACGCCATTGCAGATGCAGATACCACTGTAGGAGCAATTGCAGAAGCTCTTAGCAATGTGTATGCCGTTGCACCTTCCATTACAGACGCAGATACCACAGCAGGTGCAGATGCCATTGCAGATGCCATTGCAGAATGAATTAGCATTGCAGACACCCTTGCAGATGGCATTGCTGAGGTACAATGCATTCCTCAGAACATCACAGATGGAGACAGCAATGCAAATGGCATTGCAGAGGCACATGCCATTGCAGACGGTGTTGCAGATGCAGCTAGAGTGGCAGAAGAACATCTGATTGCATGAGGATACCATCGAAGACACCATTGCAGATGCTACTGCAGGCGCAGATACGACCACAGGTGCCATTGCGGATGCATGCAAAAATTCAGAGAGAAATGCCATTCCACATGCAGACACCATTGCAGATGCTGTTGCAGATGCAGATACCATTGCAGATCCAATACTGCATTCCAGGTGGCACTGAAGAATTGCAGGCACCATTGCAGATGCAGTAACGGGCCAAAGGACAGGCACAGCTACAGACGCCATTCGAGACACGCATGCTGGCACCATTAGAAATGCAGGTACCAGTACCATCACAGCGATCGACAGAATTACAGACTGAGATTCAAACTGAACTGCTGATACAATTGCAAATACAGGCACAGAACAGACACCATTCCAGATAAAGGTACAATTACACACACAACTGACGATACAAGGACGGTCTCACATGCAAGTGCACATTCAGTTACAGCAACAAGAGCAGCTACAGCAAGTGACGCCACTGCCGACGGAGGTACCACGGCAGACAAAGGAACCCTTACACATAAAGACACTGATACAACTGCAGCTGCCGTTACACACAGATGTGCTGTCACAGGCAGAGGTACAGAGAAATATACAGATAACTACACAGCCAGTCACCGACAGGGAGGTGGGTGAGGATGCTGACATGGATACAAATACAGTGACGGACACGGGTGCAGTTACAGAGGCAGACACAAATACCCACAGAGGTACAAGCAGAGACAGAACTCCAGCTCCAGACTCCGCAACGCACACAGACACAATTGCTGATCCAGAGACAGCTGGAGGTACGGATACAATTACACTTACAGACAGCATTACACATGCAGCTACCACTACACGTACCGATAGACAGAGAGAAGGTGCCACTGAACATACCACTGCAGGTGGCACTGCAGGTTCCAACACCAGGGCAGGCACCATTTCAGATGCACGTACCGCTGCTGATAACCCTGCAGATGCCATTGGCAAATAACGCTTCAGGTGCAGGTGCCACTGGCATTGAGGAAACCATTGCTGATGCCACTGCAGATGCAGAGGCCATTGCAGATACAAGTGCACATTCAATTGCTCAAAAAAAAGCAGATACAGAAGTGACACCATTGCCCACTGAGAATCCACAACAGACCAGGAGGAACCATTACACGTAAAGACATTGACAGAAACACAGCTACCTGTCGTGGTTTAACCCCAGCCAGCAACTAAGCACCATGCAGCCGCTCACTCACTCCCCACCAGTGGGATGGGGGAGAGAATCAGAAGGGTAAAAGGGAGAAAACTCGTGGGTTGAGATAAGAACAGTTTAATAATTGAAGTAAAATAAATTAGAACAGTTAAATAGGCAAAGCAAAAACCGTGCACGCAAACAAAGCAAAGCAAGGAATTCATTCACTACTTCCCATGGGCAGGCAGGTGTTCAGCCATCTCCAGGAAAGCAGGGCTCCACCACGCGTAACGGTTACTTGGGAAGACATCATGCCCAATGTCCCCCCCCTTCCTTGTTCTTCCCCCAGCATATATACTGAGCGTGACGTCATATGGTATGGAATAGCCCTTGGGCCAGTCTGGGTCAGCACTCCCCCTGGCTGTGCCCCCTCCCAGCTTCTTGTGCACCCAGCAGAGCAGGGGAAGCTGAAAAGTCCTTGACCAGTGTGAACGCCACTTAGCACCTATTTAGCAACAGCTTAGCACTACTTAGCAAGAACCAAAGCATCAGTGTATCATCGACATTGTTCTCATCCTAAACCCAAAACACAGCCCCATACCGGCTACCAAGACGAAAATTAACTCTATCCCAGCTGAAACCAGGACACTACCAAAAGCAGCTCCGGGGACCCTGAGGCTGGTCGGCCTCACCTTGCTCCCTGGGAGAATCAAGAACCATGTCCTCCACTGTCACCTTCCTGGGCACATTTCTGAGAAGGGGACTGAGAAAAGAGAGCACGAGCTGACCACCAAAGATGCTGCTGAAGATGCAGCAGCCCAGGCAGAGGCAGATCCCATTGCAGAGACCATTCCAGAGAACGCTGCAGGCGTAGATGAAATTTCCGATGGAACTGCAGATGGAGATGCCATTGAAGATGCTGGTGCCATTGTAGGTGCTACTGCAAATGCAGATCTCTTGGAGAGTGCTGATAGCCAAGAGCAATGCGAATCCCATGGCAGAGTCCATTTCAGACGCAGCTGCCATAGCAGATGCAGAGACCATTGCCTACGGCATTGCAGAATGAATTGGCATTGCAGAGGCCATGGCAGATGCCTTTGCAGATGCAGATGCTGTTCCACAACTAAATACTTCTGAAGAAGCCGACACCACTGCAAATGCAGGTACCATGGCAGACACCTTTCAAGGTGGCGGCGCCGTTGCAGGCAGCCTTGCAGATGCAGTGTCATTGCAGATACCCCTGCAGATGAATACAGCATTGCGGGTACCGCTTTATACTCAAGTACCATTGCTTGCACCGCTGCAGATGGCGGTGCAGAGAGCTGCAGGTAGCATAATCTCAGCACGCATCACCGCCTCCACTGATGCCATTGCAGATGCTCACATCGTAGCACAAGCAGATGCAGTATCAACGCAGATGCTGTGGCAGATAGCATTGCAGATGCAGGGACTGAGGCAGATGCAGAGGACATTACAGATGCTGTTGCATTTCACATACCTGCACACAGACCGCTGCAGATGCCATTCCAGGTGCAAATACGATTGCAGATAGCATTGCAGGTGAACATACGATTGCAGATGGAGAAGCAGATGCCATTGCAGCAGAAGGTATCATTGCAAAGGCTATTGATGATGCAGGGAGCACTGCTGATGCCAGAGCAGTTACAGAAGACAAAAGAGGGGATGCCGACGCCGTTGCAGATGCAGGTATCGCTGAAGATGCAGAGGCTACAGCAGACACTCACAGCATTACAAATGCCGTTGCAGCTGCAGATACCTTTGCAGCTGCAGATAGCATTGCAGATGCAGAGGCCATTGCAGATGCCGTTGCAGGTGACATTGCAGATACCATCGACAATGCCATTTCGGATACACCTACAGATACCAATACCATTAGAAAGATACTGATGCAATTACAGATACAATTGCCAATACAGTGGCACATACAGACAGAACTGCACATGCGATCGCAGATGCAAGACGAGCCACAGACACAAGTACACATTCAGTTACACCTATAGATACACGTACAGCCACTGATCTCATTCCTGGCAGGGGTACCGTTACACATCCAGGTAGTGATAGACATACCACTGAAGACACAGGGAGTGTCTACATCTGCACTGGTATCTGCAAAGGCATCTGCATCTTCAACAGCATCTCCATCGGCAATTGCACCTGAAATTGTACCTTCAAGGCCATCTACAGAGGTATCTGCATCTGCAACGCTATCTCTAGTGCCATCGATCCCGGTATCTTTCAAAGCAATCTTCAACGTCAGCTGCAACAGCATCGGCATCTGCAGTGGTGTCTGACATGGCACCTGAACAGCCAGTGGTGTCCGTAATGGTACCTGCACCTGCAACGGTTTCTGCAATGGCACCTGCATCTTCAACAGCATCTCCATCAGCAATTGCATCCGAAATTGTATTTGCTTCTGCAATGGCATCTGCAACAGCGTCTGCATCTGCAATAGCATTGGCAATGTTATCAGCAATGGTTTCTGCATCTGCAATGGTGTCTACATTGGAGAGCTGCAGATGACGGCACAGTTGCACCCACAGCATTCCAGATGCAGATACCTTGGCAGATGGCATTGCAGGTTCCAACACCAGGGCAGGCACCATTTCAGATGCACGTACCGCTGCTGATAACCCTGCAGATGTCATTGGCAAATAACGCTTCAGATGCAGGTGCCATTGGCATTGAAGAAACCATTGCTGATGCAGATAAAGATATAATTAAACAGTACAGGAGTGCACTCCCAGGCACCATTACATGAATACCACCGCAGATGCAAGTACAAGTACAGATACAGTTACACACAGAAGTACAGATACAATGAGAGTCCATTCTCCAAGGGACAGAGTTACCATTCCAAGTTAAGCTATTGAGACAAATACAGTTGTAGACATTGAGACAAATACAATTGTAGATTCAGATACAGGTACTATTACACAGGCAGGTACTCGTACAGTTACCATTACAGACACCGATACTAACACAGAGACACCAATACCCACACCTGCAATTGCATCTGAAATTGTATCTGCATCTGCCATTGTAACTGCAATGGAATCTGCATCTCTTCTGGCATCTGCAACAGCACCTGCAGTTGTCCCTGCATCTGCAATGATTCCTGCAGTGACACCCGCCTCTGAAATACTACCTGCATCTGCAATGTTATCTGCAAGGGCATCCGAACCTTCCATCGTATCTGCATCTGCAACGCTATCTGTCTGCAATGGTATCTGCACCTGCAACGCCATCTGCACTGGAGAGTTGCAGACAACGGTACGGTTGCACACACAGCATTCCAGATGCAGATACCTTCGTAGATGCCACGGCAGATTCAAATACCATTGCAGATGCAGAGGCCGTTGCAGATACTGATCCCGTTGCAGATATCGACAGCATTCCACACGCCAATGCAGATACCAACACCATTACAGATACACACACAGCACACCGGGGCATTATCCCCTGCTCAGCACTGCGCAGACCACATATGCGACACCGTGCCACATATGGGGCTTCCTCCCTCCACACCCACACGTCCCCCCCATCCCAATACAGGACAGACATCCACCAGCTGGAGCCAGGACGCGGGAGCACTCCCCACCCAGGGAGAGGCCGAGGGCACGGGGCGGCTCAGCCTGGGCAGGAGAGGGCTCCAGGGCTCGTCGCAGCCCGCCAGGACCTTCAGCCAGGCTCTTCGTCCTGGTAGGGGGCAGGAGGAGGAGACACCACGGCCACAGTGGAGAGGAGAGACCCGGCAATGCCCCTCCAGCCTGCTGCCGGCCTAGCAGCAGCTCCAGCTGAAGGGGCCTCACAAACACCCACCCAGCCACAAGCCTGCTGCTGGCCTATCACCTGCAGGGACAGAAGTGACCTCATAAGCAACTTCCAAGCCACGGGCCTGCTCCTACCCTATCAGCATCTTCGGCAGAAGTGACCTCACCAGCCCCGCCCCAGCCCTCCCCTCGCTCCTGGCCCCTTGCCTGCCCCCCAACCGGCCTCTCCTCTGCCCCCCAGCTCCCTCCTCTCTGCGCTGTCACTGGCAGGCACTGAGCACCTCACTGCCACCTGCTGCTCCTGACCAATCAGCTTCCTCCCACGCAAGTGACCTCACCGCACCCCAGCAATGTCACCTTCCACCCTGCTCCCCCATCCCCTCTCCTGGCCTCTGCCTCCGGCTCTCACAGTCCCTGCCCTCCTCCTGCCTCCCCAGGGGCCCAGGAGCTCAGAGCTGGGGAAAGGGGGCACAGCGCTGCTCAAGAAACCTTCTGCTGGGCATTCGCAGGTTGAGTCCTGCTCGTACAGGAGGCACGCTCGTCTCTGTGAGGAAGAAAATACCCTCCTGGCCACTGCAACACTCTTACTCCCAGCCCACACTGCCTTTGTTGGGGAGGGACCAAAGAAATCCCTTCATTGCCTCCGACACTCAAACGGCTCCAACACGGACCTGACTAGAGTTGCCCCAACCCTGTTGCAGAAGCGGGTAAGGAGCCACCAACAACCGCAGCGTCTGTATCTCCAGACCCCGCTGCAGAACACGCTCTGCCCTTGCTCTTTGCAGAGACGCCGCTTCCTCAGCAGCAGGGGACGGGCGTGAGCCAGGCAACGCAGAAAACAGTAAAAGCAGGGGCAGGCCAGTGCTATTGGTCAGCATGCTCCCGCTGCCCCAGGGGCTGGGAAATGGAGCAGCCAGAGCATACAGGTGTGTCTGATTGCAAAAATCAAAAGTAAAAAGAAAAAAAGCCCAACTTTGGCAATCTGAAGCTCTGGTGAAAATGACGCCTTCTCTCTTAATCCAAAATAACCCCGTCCATTTTTGCTGTCTTCCAAAAAGGCCAAATAAAATATGAAAAATAAATAACTAAAAAGAAGCCAAGAATATTATGCAGCGCAGGTTATATTCCAAGATTTAGTAACTTGTAACTTGTAGGCAGATGCAGATGCCACTGCAGATGCAGACACCATTGCAGCTACCATTGGAGATGTAGATACCATTTGAGACGCCATTTCAGCTGCAGATACCATTAGAGATTAAGGTTACGCGGCAGAGGTAAATGCCACTGCAGGTGCAGAAACAACTGCAGAGGCAGGTAATAATGAAAACGGCCAGGCTAACTGCTTGACTTGCGACCGCACCAGGTACAGAAGGAAAATGCTGCCAGGTTTGTCCTCTTCACCAGACATCTAACCACGCAGGGTGACCAGAGCAGGACTGCTTCCAGGAAAGATACCTGGGGTTTGCTGCTCACCTGGACGCTATTGCTGCTCACACCCCCCTTCCCAACTCCTCTCCAGCTGCATTCTACTTCGATAGGGCACAGCATTGCTTAACATGGTCATTTTGAGCTGAAAGAGGCACAAGCCATGCCTAAAAAGAAGCAGCCTTGCTAGTTTCACAGGTAATGTCACAGCAGACTGCGGAGCAGTTCCTATGTGTGTCTACCCTGGTTTTGCATCAGAAAGTGATTTTGCACACGCGATGCCTTGCAACAGGGCTTTTGAGCCTGGCTTTGCCTCATACCTCTCCTTCTGCTTGCTGGCCAGGGCTCCTCCTGACTCTGCCAGGGTGGAGAGTAAAGTGGGGGTCTTTCAGGAGGCGCATCTGTCTGGCATCCACCTTTATTTCACGCTCTCCAAGCTCTTCTGAGTGCAGCTATGGAAAGCAAAAGCACGAGGAATGACATGTGATGGGGTTGGCTGAGCTTTAAAAGTCATGCCTACACCTGATGATGCAGTAGGGTAAACTTGATCCAAAGGATGTGCGGCAACATGGGGACTTCTGTGAAGTAAACAAGGAAAAACTACACCCCAACAGAAAATGGACATCGGTTGTCTCCATTGGCCCTCTGAGGTCATGTGCTCTGCGACCCCTGCTGCCCTCCTTGGGAAGGACTCCTAAAATGGCATGCCCCTCAGAAGATGTCAGACCACTAGGTCTCCACATGAAGAAGAAGAAACGGTTCCTGGTTGAGTCAGTGGTGACAAGGCAAATGCAATAGAAAGACACTGACAGCCTAGATGCTAGCCATCCATGATGAAAACACGTCTCTTTCTTCATCACCTGATCCTCCTCAGAGGGAAAACCACAACAGGGAACACAGAATCTCCTGGGTCAGGATAACCATGGTCTCTTTCTACCCCTGCCAGAAGTGCCCTTGAAGAAACAGCGCATCTGAAACACAGCTACTTGATTTGCATTGTACCCATCTCCTGCAGCAGAGCTAAGAAACCTTCCTCAGAAAAATCACAGAACCATAAAGCAAGGGCTACTGAGTACACAAGGTGATCTGCACTTGTCAGTGGCAAGGGCATGAGACCGAGACTTCCACACCAGACGAGGTCAAGTGCTATGTCAATGCCGTGGAGAAAAGCCTCGGTGCAGCTGGGCAGCAGTGTGGGAATGCTCACAAACCTCAGGTCATGTCTGATGAGCATCTAAAAGGAGTAAAGCAGCTCTGGCTTGTCTCCCAAACTGTGTGCTGAAACCTGAGGAAAAGTCACTGAACCCCTGGAAAAAGGTCACCCTCCTCAGCCACGTTTGTTAGTGTTCAAAGTGACAAATTAGAGGGTGTTATAAGGGCAAGGATTAGAGGACTTTAACCAGAGGTGATGCTCCAAACTGCATCAGAAATTGAAGGTAGTAGGTGCGGCTGCATCCACGAGTTACTGATTTTAGATGCAATTAAAACCTCTTCAGCATCCTACCTGTCTGCACATCATAGAAACATAGAAGATCTCGATGTGGAAGGGACCCATAAGGATCATTGAGTCCAAATCCCTGCTCCTGTACCTGCAAGGTACAGAGCATGGACCTGCCTCCAACATTGAGAAAACTCCTCGGGTGGATTCCCGAGTATGCCGGGGCTGCTCACTGTGAAATTCCATGGTCTCCAGGGGAGGCCAAAACATTGCAGATCTGCCTGCAAGAGGTGCAGAAGAGCTACCAGGCATGGACCTGCCCCCAACATACACAATGCTCTTCGGGTAGCTACTCTAGAAAAGTCTGGGGCTACTGCCTGGGACTTCATCTGTCTGCAGAGGAAACCAAAATGCTCCTGAGCTGCCTGGGAGGAGTATCGGGCAGCTACCAGGCGTGGACCTGCCTCCAACGTTGACAAAATGCCTCAGGGAGCTTCCTTGGAGGAGTCTGGGGTTGCTACCTGGGAATTCCTCCTTCTCCAGAGGAGGCCAAGACACCCCTGGAGAATCATAGAATCATTTAGGTTGGAAAAGACCTTTAAGATCATCAAGTCCAACCATTAATGTAGCACTGCCAAGTCCACCACCATCCAGGAGATGCCTGGGAAGAGTCCTGGGGAGCTACTGGGCATGGACTTTCCCCCAACACACACACTGCTGTTCAGGTAGCTACCTTAGAATAGTCTGGGGCTGCTACCAGGGAATTCTCTGGTCTCCAGAAGAAACCAAAGTGCTCCTGGAGATGGCGGAGAGGAGTCGTGGGGAGCTGCAGGGCATGGACCTGCCTTCAATGTGAAGAAAGCTCTTCAAGTAACTAACTAGGAGGACTCGGGGGCTGCTACCTGAGACTTCAGCTGTGTCCAGGGAAGGGCAAAACACTCCCAAGCTGCCTGAGAGGAGTCCCAGCAAGGTACAAAGCATGGACATGCCTCCAGTATTGACAAAACGCCTGTGCTAGCAACCTTGGAAGAGTCCAGGGCTGCTAGCCAAGGAATTCATCCATCTCCTGAAAAGGCCAAAACATTCTGGAGCTGCCTGGGAGAGGTCCCGGGGAGCTACAGAGCATGACCGGCCTCCAACATACACAATGCTCAGTAGCATAGCTACCTTTGAAGAGTCTTGGGCTCCTGCCGGAGAATTCATCCATCTCCAGAGGAGGCCAAAACACTTGTGCAGATGCCTGGGAGTGCCGAGTCACAGGGAGCTACCAGACACGGACCTGCCTTCGCCAGGAACAAGACTATTCAACAAAATACCTAGGAGGGTTACTGGGCTACTACCCAAGACTTCAGCCATCTCCAGAGGAAGTGAACACACTCTTGGTGATGCCTAGGAGGAATCCTGGGGAGCTGCCAGGCATGGACCTGCCTCCAACATGGACAAAACAATTAAATTAGCAGCCTAGGAGGAGTTTGGGGCTACTACCCATGACTTCAGCTGTCTCCAGATGAAGCCAAAACACTCTTGGAGATGCCCAAGAGGAGTTCCAGAGAGATATCGGCCATTGACCTGCCTTCAATATGAAGAAAGCTCTTGGAGTAAGTAACCAGGAGGACTCGGGCTGCTACCCGAGACTTCAGCTATATCCAGGGAAGGCCAAAAAACTCCTAAGCTGCCTGGGAGGACTCCCAGAAAGCTACAGGGTGTGGACCATCCCTCAACAGTGAAAACACTCCTTGAGTGGATTCCTTGGAGGAATCTGGAGCTGCTACCTGTGAAATTCAGCTCTCTCCAAGGAAGACCAACAAATTCTGCAGCTGCCTGGGAGGAGTCCCAGGGAGCTACCGGGCTTGCACCTGCCTCCAACATGGACAAAACGCTTCGGGTAGCTACCGTGCAGGAGTCTGGGCCTGCTGCCTGGGACTTCAGCTTTCCCCAGAGGAGGCCAAGACAATCCTGAACGTGCCTGGGAGAATTCCCGCACGGCTACTGAGCACAGACCTTCCCCCAACATACACAATGCTCTTTGCGTAGCTACCTTCAAAGAGCCTGGGGCTGCTGCAGGGAATTCACCTGTCTCCAGACGAAGCTAAAACACTGGACATTGGAGATGCCTGGAAGGAGTCTTGGGAACCTTCTGGGAATAAACCTGCCTCACACATGAAGAAAACTCTTCAGGTAACTACCTAGGACGAGGCTGCGGCTGTTACTGAGGACTTCAGCTGTCTCCAGGCAAAGTCCAAACACTCCAAAGCTGCCTGGGAGGAGTCTCAGAGAGCTACAGGGCATGGAACTGCCTCCAACAGAGGCAAAACTCTTTGCATAACTTCCGTGGGGGAGTCTGGGGCTGCTACCTTCAAAATTTCACCATCTCCAGGGGAGGCCAAAACATTGCAGAGCTGCTTGGGAGTCCCTGGGAAGCTACCGGGCATGGACCTGCCTTCAAGTTCAAGAAAACTCCTCAACTAACAACCTTGCAGCATCTGAGTCTGCTACTTGCAAAATTCAGCTGTCCCCAGGGAGGCCAACACAGTCCTAGAGATGACTGGGAAAATTCCCAGGGAGCTACCAGGCATGGACCTGCCCCCAACATGAACAAAACCTTTCAGGTAACTATACAGGCGTCATATGCGTCTTCTATCCAGGACTTCAGCTGGCTCCACAGAAAGGCAAAACTGGAGGACTTGCTGCCTTGGAGGAGTCCCAGAGGTCTACCGAGCATGGACCTGCCTCCAGCATACACAAAACACCTTGGGTAGCTACCTTGGAAAAGTCTGGGGTGGCTACCTGCTAAATTCAGCTGTCTCCAGGGGAGGCCAAAACATTCTGGAGATTCCTCCGAGGATTCCTGAGGAGCTATCGGGCATGGCCTGCCTCCAAGACAAAGAAAACTCTGCCACTAACTAGGAAAATTGTGGTGCAGCCACCTGGGACTTTAGCTGTCTGTAAAGAAAATGAAAACACTCTGTTAGATGTATGGGAAAAGTCCTGAAGTAAAAACAGGAATGGACCTGCCCCCAAGATGCACAATGCTCTTTGGGTAGCCACCTTAGAAGATTCTGGGGCGGCTACCTGGGAATTCACTTGTCTCCAGAGGAAACCAAAAGACTCTGGGAAACCCCTGCGAGGAGTTCCAGAGTGCCTCCGACATGCACCAAACTCTTCAGGTATCTCCCCTGGTGCAGTCTGGGGCTGCTACCCAGGACTTCAGCTCCCTCCACAGCAGGACAAAACACTGGGGCAGATGCCTGGGAGGAGTCCTGGGGAGCTCCAGGTCATGGACCTGCTTCCCATTCCTATCGGCAATCAATGGCAGAGCATCAATCAATAGGATGGCAGCAGTCAGTAAAAGCAGCAAGCAATCGTATAGCAACAACCAATCCTTTAGGAATAAGCAACAGAACAGCAACAACCAGGTTACTACAAAGTTGTCACTAGGGAGGGAACTTATCCTCCAAACATCAGCAGATATACTGATGATGGATTACTTGTATGGAGATCTAATACTGGTATAAAGTGCATTAGATTTCAGAAAGGGCCAAAGCATTGCAGAGGGGAGGACAAAGCGATCCCAGAGGGGACCCAGCCATCCCAGAGGTGGGTGGATAAACCTATCCGACTCCAAAAGTGAGCCCAAAGGGGGAACAATAACGTAACAGACAGAGTCTCACTTCTGAGATGATCTGGAGGTGCCTGGATTCTCGGTCCCCAGCTGTGCTGCAAAGCGCCCAGCTGCACGTTTCAGGGATGCTTCTGATCGCCAGGCTCACAGCTCCCGGGCTCGCAGGAACGTTCTTCTGCTCGGGCATTTCCCTTTCTAAGCAGTCACCTTTATGGCTGCTCACACCTGCCCGCTCCTGCCCTATCAGCTCCTAAGCCACCTGTGACCTCACAAGCACCTGCTCAAGCCAGGGGCCTGCTCCTGCCCTATCAGCTCCTCAGGCACCACTGACATCACAAGCACCTGCACAGCAGAAGTGTCCTCACTGCCAACGCCCTGGCTTTTTCCCTCCATCTCCATCT
Source organism: Platalea leucorodia (assembly GCF_965183815.1). Lineage (NCBI taxonomy): Eukaryota > Metazoa > Chordata > Aves > Pelecaniformes > Threskiornithidae > Platalea > Platalea leucorodia. The sequence goes on from NW_028121308.1 coordinate 29,254, forward strand.
CTGTCGCCCATCTCCCCCTGCTCTCCCCTCTCCCACACACCTTTCTCCCCCACTCCACCACCTCCCACTGCCTCTGGCTGCCTCTGGGTTCGGGGGGCAGATGTTACCTCGCAAGCATTGTCCCAGACGGGTCACCTGCATCTCCTTCTCATCTCCTTCTGCTCTCATCATCACTGCACCAGTTGTTTGATGCGCTTTTGGACATCATGGGCCCTTTTGTCCTGCCTCCCTCCTGCTGTTAAATGCTGTTCCTGCAAGAGAAGTGACCATCAGTCCGTGTCCCCTCTCTGCCATCTTACCTGCATCTCTCTGACCTGGACAGCTGCTGGGAGCTCTCACCATCAGCCCCGGCTCTGCTTCAAGGCTTCTCCCGGCACAGGCGCAGCTCTGGCTGTGCTTGGTGCGGGCCGTGCTTCCGGAGGGAGAACAGCAACCCTCACAGTTACTCCTGGGCAATGTCCTGCTGGGAAGAGCTGATCTGAAGGCAGGCTGGCAGCTGACCCTGAGGGCGTGCTGGGGGTGGCCACATCTGGCTCCTTCCAGCAGGATTTTGGAAAGCCCCTTCCCAGCTGGCAGCGCCAGGCCAAGGCCACGGGGCAGAAACAGCTCCCAGCCCCAAGGGCCCAGCCCCCAACTCGCCTCTCTCCCCAAACTACTAAAACTGCCAAACAGGCTCTCCCTCAACCTGAAGTCTCGCCAGTTGGGAAAAAAGAAACTGTATATGACCAGATGCAGTCGTCTGACTAAGACTGTTAGAGGGTGATTGGGGCTTCAGCTCCAGAACAAAAGAATTTCCATCACAGAATCTCAGCCACCACCTCCGTGATCGTCTTCTCAGTGACCCACAAGCACTGCGCTGCAAAAAATGGGACGGCTAATAAAATAAAAAATATCCTATGCCCCCAAATCTTTGTTTCCCTCCTATCCTCAGACTGCCACAGTAATAATCATACTTTTAGTCTGTAATGACACCGGAGAACCCTCCAAAGCTCCTGGCATTAGGGAAACACACACCATCCTGCAGGAGGACAGGACAACACCGGCTCAGCCAGAATGACTGTCAGTGGCACAAGAGGCCTTGTGTCCCAAAACACTCGGCACGTCCCTGATCCCATGAGATCAAAGATTCTTTCCTTTTTCCTTCCTTAATCAGTTGAGGCCCTTCTAGGCATCTTTAAAAGATCCTGACCTTAAAATGGCAACAATTCGGGCACAGCAGATGATGGGTCAGCTCATTGGTTTTGGTGTTCTCATAAAACCTGAGGCATGTGTTTTAGCTATTCCTCAACTCTTTTTCTCTTTTCTTCACATTCCTCCCCAAAAAGAGAAGAAAAGGACAATGAGCAACAGCATCCGGACATTTTGAATGCTCTGCTAATACAGGAGGTTTCCAACAAGCGTGCCAGGGGAATAGGCGCAGCCAGCTGGAAGCTGCAAGGCACACACCAGCAGTGTGCAACGAGGCATGGCCAGTGCCCATCGGCACCCTTGTTCTGACAGACGGCCATCGCTGAAGACAAGTCTGCTCAGTCAGAGCAAAAAATGACAGGCCGGATCCTAAAAATGCCACTTTGGAGGCTGAAAATGAGGCTTTGGAAAGTAAAAATGTGTCTTTGGACTCCAAAAAGGAGACTTCGCAAACTAAAACTGAGCCTCTGGACCACAGAAATGAGGCTTTCCGCCCTAAAAATGAGGCTTTCTGCCCTAAAAATCATAGAATCATAGAATGCTTTGGGATGGAAGGGACCTTTAAAGGTCATCTAGTCCATCCCCCCTGCAATGGGCAGGGACATCTTCAACTAGATGAGGTTGCTCAGAGCCCCATCCAGCCTGGCCTTGAACGTTTCCAAGGATGGGGCATCTACCACCTCTCTGGGCAACCTGTCCCAGTGTTTCACCACCCTCATCGTGAAAAATTTGTTTCTGGTGTTTAGTCTAATTCTACCCTCCTTTAGTTTAAAACCGTTCCCCCTTGTTCTCTCGCAGCAGACCTTTCTAAAAAGACTATCCCCATCTTACTTGCAGGCCCCCCTTAAGTATTGAAAGGCTGCTATAAGGTCTCCCCACAGCCTTCTCTTTGCCAGGCTGAACAGCCCCAGCTCTTTCAGCCTTTCCTCAGAGCAGAGGTGTTCCACTCTCTGATCAGTTTTGGGGCCTCCTCTGGACCCGCTCCAACAGGTCCATGTCCTTCCCGTGCTGAGGACTCCAGAGCTGGATGCAGTAAAAAATGAGGCTTTAGACCCTCAAAATTAAACTGTGAGCCCTGAAGAAAGCCTATGGGTAAGAAAAGAGAGGTTTGGACCCTAACAAGGAGGATTTGGGCCCTCAAAATGAGGCTTTGGGGACCATAAGGGGCTCAAAGTGTTATAGTAAATGGGCTTACATCAGGCTGGTGGACAGTCACCAGTGGGGTTCCCCAGGGCTCCATTTTAGGGCCAGCGCTCTTTCATGTTTTTAGCAATGATCCAGACACAGGAGTTGAATGTACATGAAGTAAATTTGCTGACGATCCTAAAGTAGGAGGAGCTGTGGACTCCCTCGAGGCTAGGGAGGCCTTCCAGAGAGATCTGGATAGACTCGAGAGCTGGGCAACCACCAACCATGGGAAGTTTATCAAGAGCAAGTGCTGGATTCTCCCCTGGGACGGGGTAATCCTGGTTATCCATACAAACGGGGGGACGAGAGGCTGGCGAGCAGCCCTGCGGAAAGAGATCTGGGGGTTTGGGTTGATGGCAAGTTGAACAGGAGTCAACAGTGTGTCCTGGCAGCCAAAGGGGCCAACCGTGTCCTGGGGTGCATCAAGCACAGCACCGCTAGCCGGTCGAGGGAGGCGACTGTCCCACTCTACACTGCCCTGGTGCGGCCCCACCTCCAGCGCTGGGTGCAGTTTTGGGCGCCTCAATATAAGAAGGACATCAAACTAGGAGTGTGTCCAGAGGAGGGCAACCAAGATGGTGAAGGGTCTCGGGGGCAAGACTTACGAGGAGCGGCTGAGGTCGCTTGGTGTGTTCAGCTTGGAGAAGAGAAGGCTGAGCGGTAACCTCATTGCAGTCTACAGCTTCCTGGGGGGGGAGGGGGGGCAGCAGAGGGGGAGGTGCTGATCTCCTCTCTCTGGTGACCAGCACAGGACACGAGGCAATGGAATGAAGCTGCGTCAGGGGAAGTTCAGATTGGACACTGGGAAAAGGTTCTTCACTGAGAGGGTGGTCGGTCCCTGCAACAGGCTCCCCAGGGAAGTGCCCACAGCACCAAGCCTGTCAGAGTTCAAGGCGCGTCTGGACGACGCTCTTAGTCCTATGGTTCAGTGTTAGGTAGACCGGGGAGGAGCAGGGAGTTGGACTCGATGATCCTCAGGGGTCCCTTCCAACCTGACATATTCTGTGGTGCTGTCTTTCTAAGGCAGCGGCCTGCTCCTGCTCTGAAACCTCCGCAAGCCCCTGTGGAAGCCACCTGCATGCTCCTGCCCTAATGCCTGGAGAAACACCACTTACCCCACAAGGACCTTCACAGGCCAGGTGAATTCTCCTGCCCTATCAGCTCCTTGGCCACCAGTGACAACATAAGCAGCAGCACAAACCAGGTGCCTGCTTGTTCAGCCACCAGTGACTTCACAAGCACCTGCACCAGCCAGGTGTCTGTTCATACCCAATCAGCTACTTAGCCACCAGTGACATCACAAGCAGCTGTACAAGCCAGGTGCCAGTTCCTAACCTATCACCTACTCAACCACATATGACATCACAAGCACCTGCACAAGCCAACTGCCTCCTCCTGCCCTATCCCATAGGCAGGGAACCATGACAGCACAAGCACCGTTACAAACCAGGCATCCCTTCGTTCCCAGTCCCATACTCAGACAACAGCTACCTCACAAGCACCTGCACCAGCCAGGGGCCTGCTCCTGCCCCATCCCCTACTCAGGCACCTCTGACACCATAAGCACTTGCACACAGCAAGTGCCTGCTCCAGCCCTATTCCCTACTCACGTACATGTGGCATCCCAAACACCTGCACGGCCCAGCGCCATGCTCCTGCCCCGACAGCTACAGAGCTGCCAGGGACAGCGCAGGTCCTGCCCCTGCCCTATCACCTCTTCAGGCACAGGGGAGATCGCAAGCACGTGAACAAGCCAGGTGATTCCTTCTGCTCCATCACCTACTTATCCACCTGGGAAATCACAGAATCAGAGCATGTCCTGAGCTGGAAGGGACCCACAAGGATCATCGAGTCCCACTCCTGTCCCTGCACAGGACAACCCCAAAGTTCACACCCTAGGTCTGAGGGCGTTGTCCAAATGCTTCTTGAATATTGCCAGGCTTGGCGATGTGACTACCTCCAGGGTCAGCCTGTCCCAGTGCTCCACCCCCCTCTGCGTGAAGAACCTTTTCCTAACCTCCAACCTAAACCTCCCCTGCATATCTTCCTGCCGTTCCCTCGCGTTCTGTCATTGGTCGTCAGGGAGAAGAGATCAGCACCTGCCCCTCCTCTTCCCCTTGTGAGGAAGCTGTAGACTGCGATGAGCTCTCCCCTCAAATCACAAGCATCTGCTCAAGCCAGGGGCCTGTTCACAACTTATCACGTGCTCTGGTGTTTATGACCTCACTAGCACCTGCTCAAGCCAGGGGCCTGCTCCTGCCCTATCAGCTCCTCAGACACCAGTGACATCACAAGCACCTGCACAGCAGAAGCGTCCTCACTGCCAACGCCCTGGCTTTTTCCCTCCATCTCCATCTCTGTCGCCCATCTCCCCCTGCTCTCCCCTCTCCCAGGCACCTTTCTCCCCCACTCCACCACCTCCCACTGCCTCTGGCTGCCTCTGGGTTCGGGGGGCAGATGTTACCTCGCAAGCATTGTCCCAGACGGGTCACCTGCATCTCCTTCTCATCTCCTTCTGCTCTCATCATCACTGCACCAGTTGTTTGATGCGCTTTTGGACATCATGGGCCCTTTCGTCCTGCCTCCCTCCTGCTGTTAAATGCTGATGCTGCAAGAGAAGTGACCATCAGTCCGTGTCCCCTCTCTGCCATCTTACCTGCATCTCTCTGACCTGGACAGCTGCTGGGAGCTCTCACCATCAGCCCCGGCTCTGCTTCAAGGCTTCTCCCGGCACAGGCGCAGCTCTGGCTGTGCTTGGTGCGGGCCGTGCTTCCGGAGGGAGAACAGCAACCCTCACAGTTACTCCTGGGCAGTGTCCTGCTGGGAAGGGCTGATCTGAAGGCAGGTTGGCAGCTGACCCTGAGGGCGTGCTGGGGGTGGCCACATCTGGCTCCTTCCAGCAGGATTTTGGAAAGCCCCTTCCCAGCTGGCAGCGCCAGGCCAAGGCCACGGGGCAGAAACAGCTCCCAGCCCCAAGGGCCCAGCCCCCAACTGGCCTCTGTCCCCAAACTACTAAAACTGCCAAACAGGCTCTCCCTCAACCTGAAGTCTCGCCAGTTGGGAAAAAAGAAACTGTATATGACCAGAAGCAGTCGTCTGACTAAGACTGTTAGAGGGTGATTGGGGCTTCAGCTCCAGAACAAAAGAATTTCCATCACAGAATCTCAGCCACCACCTCCGTGATCATCTTCTCAGTGACCCACAAGCACTGCGCTGCAAAAAATGGGACGGCTAGTAAAATAAAAAATATCCTATGCCCCCAAATCTTTGTTCCTGCTTCCTGAGGGAGAACAGCAACCCTCACAGTTACTCCTGGGCAATGTCCTGCTGGAAAGAGCTGATCTGAAGGCAGGTTGGCAGCAGGTCCTGCGGCTGGTCCGGGGGTGCTCCCTGACCCCCAGCTTGGCCACAGGTCCCACATCTGGCTCCTTCCAGCAGGATTTTGGAAAGCCAATTCCCAGCTGGCAGCACCAGGCCAAGGGTGCCCAGGCCGTGGCAGCTGTGTGGCCCCGAGGGGACACGTCCCCATGTGGCCCTGTGTCACAAAGGGGCAGTGATGCAGCACCCATCCTGTGCTTGTGAGCTCACCTGGCCAGGCCTTGGGATCCTGAAAAGCGGGCCAGCGAAAGCCACTTGGGCTGAGCTGGCCTTCGGGGTAACTTGGCTCCTTCCTTTGCCACTTGCTTGCCTACATTTTTCCAACCATTTATTGTTTACTGCCCACTTCTCCTCAGCTTCCATCCTCTTTCACAGGTAATTATGATTTGACTTTCAGGACAGATCATAGAGCAGGTAAATAGGGGATAAAAGTATAGGCTGGTCTATACCTTCTGAGCTCTAGGCTGAGCTGTTACACCTTTAGAGGCCGGCCAGGGCTACGGCTAGAGTTCCTAGTTACTAACTCTTCTTTCTTTACCATATCCTAGCATAGGTTAAGTAGCGGGGTGGCAGTGTAGCCTGAGGCATTAAGCTCAGCCTAGAATGACGGGAATCCCACCCTGAATGATGCGGTAGCAAGGGAGACAGAAAAGGAGCACGGCAAAGGCAGCCGTTAAAGTAGCAGCTGAAAGCCGGTCCCACCTACGTACAAGGTGGGAAAGTGTGGGCTGGAGAGCCAGAGGGCTCTGCTGCTAACGCTAGCAGCAGGTAAGCAGCAGGTCCTCTTCAGAGAAGGTGACACGCAATGCAGCCTTTCAAAAGGGCCTTGGCAATTGCTGTCAACTGGAGTCTGGCGACAGGGACAGCAGGGCCATCAGCCTGCAGCTCTGCAGCAGTTACAAGTACCACTGAAAGACTTTGGATGGCGGATGCTGTTCTGTGGGTTACATTTGGGGTTCCTGGAATCATTTTGTTGAGTTACAATTATTTCTTTGCGATCAGGTGACGGGATTGGCGCTGATCTTCTCTTTCTCGAGCGTGTCCTGACATCCTTTGTCATCTAAAGCTTTCCCCTCTGTTCCTGAGAGAAGCGATGGCCACAATGGGGAACGACTCCCGTGAGTAACGCCTTCACCAGCAGGCTTGGGCTTTGTGAATCCCCAAAGGCAATGGACGTGGCTGGTGCTCCTTCCCTGAATGCTGATGTGCTGACAACCTAGAGGGAATTTGGGACGTTTCCTGACAGTAGCCAGACTCACCCAGGTGTTTGCGATTAGACGCAGGAAAAACGCGTGTTGTCACTCCTCTGCCACTATGTACGAGACTTGGAAAGATGACATTGCTCCTAGAAAGATCTGACATCAGTAGGGTTACCTTCTGGGCTAGGGACTTGCTTCTTTTCATCAAGTTACAATCAGGAAAAGGGAAGACTTGACCTGATAAGCCAGTTCAATGGTCGAGAGGGAAAGGAAGGCAGCCCGAGGCACGGAAACCAGAGTGTGGGTTTGTTGGACTTTCAGCAAAGTAAGCAGGGGAGCAGACTCTTTTCCAAAACTGTTTCTTAACCAGGAAATGCCAATGGCAGTGTTAGGCTTCCCCCGATGTTTCTCTGTTGGAGGTTAGAGCCGGTTTACCTGGGTGCTCCTCTACAGGAGTCAACTTTCAAAATAGGCTCTCATACAACAGCATCGTCTCATCTCTTTTCAAACGTTATCTCCCTGCAGTCCTTGCCAAGGGAATGGCTCTGCCACAACGCATCCTCTTTCCCCTGGAGAAGATTTGCATGGCCTGGCAGCAAAGACAGAGAGCTGGAGCAGGACTCCACAACCTGGGCAATACCTGCTACCTCAACTCCGTCCTGCAGTGCCTGACGTACACACCCCCTCTGGCCAACTACCTGCTCTCGCGTCAGCACAGCCGGTCATGTGAGTACTTTCAGGAACATCTCCCTGTAAATCTGTTGGGCACTTCCCAAGGATTCCCAGCATCTGGAATTTGATTGAGGAGAAAAGCAGCCCTTCTTTGTCGGCCCCCTGAGTGGCGTTCTTTGAACGCTCAAGCCTAGAAGGCTCTTGTCCTATCTAGGTGTGTCCATCTTCAGAAAGGCACCACTTTCAGGCCCCGGGTCTCGGTCCCTGTTCCTGCCAGTTCAACTCTCTCTGCTTATTGCACAGAAAACTACTGTCACTTAAGCATCCCCCCTGGAGAAAGTTTTCTATGCACTAAAATGGCCCGGGCTTCTTGGGACATTGGCACCTTGGGAGAAGGGGACTGGAGACTGTTATCTTCTAATTTCAAGATCTCCATTAAGTTTCCCATTGCTATGGGTATTTTGCTAACCTGAGAAGCTTCCCTCCCTCCCTCCCTCCCTCCCTCTTCAGGTCGCCAGCAAGGCTTCTGCATGATGTGCATAATGGAAGCGCACGTTAACGGGGTCCTGCATTCTTCAGCCAGGGCCATCCAGCCTAGGGCTGTCCTCAGTGTCCTCACACGTAAGGCATTTCAGCTGCTTTTACATGCTTTCTCCCCCTCTTGTAGAAGACAACTACTAACTTCTTCTTGCTTAGGAATAGGAGAACATTTGCAGCTTGGCAGGCAGGAAGACGCCCACGAGTTCTTACGCTACACTGTCGATGCCATGCAGAGAGCTTGTCCGAGGGGAAGCAGCGAGTAAGCACAAGCAAATTACCTCTTCCATGCTCCTGAGCCCTTTGGACTCCTGGGTGTACTCCCATCAAGGAAACCCGATGCCCAGGGTTTTCAGACAAAGCAAAACTCTTGGAGGAGATAACTCTCTGCCTTACCATTTCTTTCCAGCTTGGATATCTCTTCTCAAGCAACTACCATCGTCCATCAAATATTTGGGGGCTTTCTAAGATCGAGAGGTACTTTTTAGAAATATTACTGCCCTTAGATTGGTCTGCGGCTCTTTCTCTTGTCGTGGTAAAAAGCTTCTAGTACGCAGCAGTTGTGTCCAGTGTCTCCAAAGCAGTACGTGCTGGGCATTGAAATGGGCACAGTTAGCCTCCTTCCCAACCTGAGAAGCATTTCTCTTTGCCTTCCAGTAACGTGCTTGAGCTGCAAAGCCGTTTCCGACACCTACGAGGCATTCCTTGACATTGCTTTGGATATCCAGGTAAGATGTTTGGAAATTGTGGTGCAAAAGGTTTCAAGGCCCCTGCAGGGGGCCGAGGTTATCTCCAGTTACCTCCCTTGACTTAAAACTGTGGGCTGTTGCCACGCCAGAGCTTGGTGGTGGACGGGAAGGGAACTGGGCTTCTGGGCTCCTTCTCTGGAAGCCCTCTAAATGGTCTGCCTGTGCTGGGTGCTGGCTGTCAGCTGGGCAAAGAGTAAGGGTGGTATCTGCAGCCAGGATGGCACTGTCATGCCACCCTGCTTTGGACTCCCTCAAGACGCGTCCGGTTGCTGGATGGATGGGGTTGATTGCTTTTGCTGCTTTTGACCACGTGTACCACAGGCAACTCTGGTACCGCCCAGGGGTAGCTGCTTATTGGGATAACGCTGGTCCCACACGGGCAGCTATTTCTTGGGATTCTGAGTTTCCAGGAGCTTAGTGCTCTCCTTTCTTTCTCATCCAGGCAGCCTCAACTCTCACTGCAGCTCTGGAAGACTTTGTCAAACCTGAGCAGCTGGATGGCGAAAATGGCTATAAATGTAGCAAGTAAGAATATTACTAATGACATCTTCCTAGCAGATACTGGGTTAGGGTACTGCATGTCTGGGAGCACCAGTTATGTTTTGACTTACTTGAGAAACCCACTCATGAGACAGCTTGGGGTTTTTTCCTTTTTTTTTCTTCCCCGTACAACTAATCCACCTGAATCATCTGGAACTTGGAAAAGAATGCATTCATTTCTAAGATGGGTATTTTTTTCTCTTCTGCCTGAATATTTGGAAAGCTTTCATGAGAATTTTATTCCTGCCATCGTCTGCCCTGGAGGTGGTCAACCCTCCTAGCTCGGAAGTTGCCCACTGAACTACCCCTTGGGCCAGAAGGGAAAAGACAGGTCCCATGTGCAGTGGGGAGCCAAAGCAAGGAGGAGCTCTGGGCAGGGATTTGGCAACAGCAGCTTCCTCAAGAAACCAAACAACCCTTTAATTGCCAAGGCTTTTTGGATGCTTGCGTCTCTGTGCAGGAGACCTCAGTCCTTGGAGCAGCAGCAGCCCCTGCCGGCTCTCTGAACAGTGTCATGCCTAGGTCTGGTCTTGTAAAGACTGCAGACTGCTGCTCTCCAAAGCGAGCCACCCCAGACCGAAGCTAGCTTCGGTGAGAGCGTGTGGGCTTAAGGGGTCTGAAATGCAAACCTGTGCGCACGATAGCTGGGCAAAACAAGCCTTAACTCAGCCCTACACGGGTGGGGGGCAGAGTGGGGAGAAGATGGGTCGCAACAGTTGGGTCTGTGCTTGTTTCAAGGTGTGAACAGCTGGCCACTGCATCCAAGAGGCTCACAATACATCGCTCCTCCAATGTCCTGACAGTCTGCTTGAAGAGATTTGATGCTTTCTCTGGCAGAAAGATTAGCAAGGTATGTACACAAGGGCACTGCAACTTTGTCTGCTTGGAAGGAGACCTTTCCCGAAGGAGAACCCTTTTTTGGAAGTTGCTCGTGTCTGCACACGACGACTATCGAGTGCGGCCCTCTAAGAAAAATCAAGGCAATAGCTATGCCTTGCTCTTTCCCTTGTGGCAAGAGGAAAGTGCCAGTGTGAAGAGAAGCCCTTTCCTGCGCTCGTCAAGAGCTGCTTTGGCCAACAACAGTTTTCTGCCACGGCAGTGATGAAATGGCAACACCTGGTTTTGATGAACTGAGAAGATCTGTTTCTATGCCTCTAGCCTGGGTTTGCTGGCAAGGTTTTCTCAGGCTGCTTCCGAAAGACTCTCAGGATAATCTGGGGGTCTTCTTGGTCTCTCTTTAGGTTGTGCAGTATCCGGAAACTCTGGACCTTGCCGCGTACATGTCTCAAGCCCCTGGAGAACCACTCCTCTATTCCTTGTATGCCGTCTTGGTACATGAAGGCTCCGGCTGCCAGGCAGGACACTATTACTGCTTCGTGAAGGTAGCAGACAACTCTGTGATTTGCACTGGTGTATGGTGTCCGTGTCCTTCAGTGGTGTTCTGCCTGTGGTTTTGCTTTAAAACCCCTGCAGTGCACCTAAAGATAGCGCTGCCTTTCTTTGCAGGCCAGCGATGGACACTGGTACAAGATGAACGATGCCTCTGTGGATCGTTGTGACATCAAGACGGTTCTCTGCCAGCGTGCATATTTACTCTTCTATGCCAGGTAATAACAAGTGTGCAACAGGGCTCAGCATACACTCCTTCTCCTGTTACTGATCTGGGTGGTGGTGTTCTCCTCCGGTGGGTTTTGCTTTCTGGCCTAGGAGAGAATGACTGTTTGTCCCGTTGAGTTCTGTCTCTTCTGCAGTTCCCCACCTCCTGCCTTCTCCCTCCTTGTCTGGCACTAAACTGTTGCGCTTGTGTAACTTGCTAGCCGTCTGCTCCCTGAGACTGGCTAGCTGCAAAAAGAGGCCAATTGGAGGTCCGAGAGGGTTTAAGATGAGTTACTGCTCTGAGAGGGACAGACATGGCTGGAAGACCACGATCTCATTTCCAGCTCCTAGCGCTGCTTCAGTCTTTTGCCTGTCATATCAAGTGCTGCCAGAAAGTGACAGGATGAGACTGAAGCCATGAGGAGGCTGCAAGAACAACCCTAGACTAAGATCACTGTTGCTTCTCCAGGCACCACGATTTGACCCCTGGAGCAGGCGCTGAATGCCAAGAGACAAAGGGCATTTCCATGACAAAGCTGGATCAAGGGCTGAAGAGGGCATTTTCTGGAGGCACCCTGGCACTGAGAAATCAAGAAGGCAGAGAAAATAGGCCCAGGATCCAAGGGAAGAGACAAACACGGGACTCTGCAGGACCTCCCCATCAGCACCGCGGCAGGAAGAGAGCACGCTCCGACACCGAGGAGGAGGAGGAGAAGCTGAACAGAAGCCAACCAGACTGCCCGCCTCCGAAGCGGAGGCGCATTGCCCTCACGGAAACGCAGAAGCGCCCTCACTGTCAGCTGCCGCATGGCAGTGGGGACCTGTGCAGCTCTTCCCAATGGCAGAGGAACAGCCCTGATAACGGCAGAAGCTCAGGAGGGGAAGGTGTGCACGGCTCGAGCGGCCACAGAGCAGACTCGCATCCTGGGTCAGTAGGTGAGCGGCAGCTGGGCACATCCTCACTTCAACAACGTCCGCTCCCACCAGGAGCCTAGGAGAGAGGCAAGGAGACTTCAGCAGAGAATTACCAAGGGGACTGATTCTCTTTATTTAGCCATGCATATTGCACCTGCATAAAACAGTTCTCCATGCCTGCTCTAGCATCTTCTCAGGCATGCAGGACATCAAAAATCATCTTCACAAATCACATACAGACTCCTGCCCTATCAGCTACTCAGCCACCACTAACATCACAGGCACCTGAAAAAGCAACGGGCCAGTTCCTGCCACGAATGACATCACCGACACCTAAGCAGCCCATGCGTCTTTTCCCATCTATCTGCTACTCCGTCGCAAGTGCTATCACCAGCATCCGCACAAGTCAATGAAAAACTCCTGCCCTATCAGCTCCTCAGCAGCAGGTGACACCACGAGCACCTGCAGCAGAAGCCAGCTTCCTGCTCCTTCCCCATCAGCTGCTCAGCCACCAGGGTCTTGACAAGGACCTGCACAGCAGGAGCATCCTCAGTTTCCACATGCCACCTTTTTCACCTCCATCTCTAGCTTGTCTCCTGTCTCTCTGGCCTCTTCTCTCTGCCAGGCACTTTGCTCCGTCACTCCAGGACCTCCCAATGCCTTTTCCTGTTATTCTGCTTCTGGGGCAGATGTTACCTCGAAAGCCACGTGACCTGCCCCTATTTCTCCTCTCCCTCTGCTTTATGCTCTGGCTCTTTGATGCATTTTTTCACCTCATGATTTTTTCATGAGGTGAAAGGCTTGTGTGCTTGTGAAATGCTTGTGTGCTTGTGCTTTCACCTCATGCATTTTTTCACCTCCCCACGAGTGTGGCAGCCTGCTCCCATGGGGAGTGGCAGCCAGCCCAGCCCCACACCTTATCTGGTGCCAGGGTCCATGGGGCAGGACCAAGCTGTGCTCAGCTGTGCTCAGCAGCTGCCAGCCACCGTGGCGAGAGGAGGGCCAGTGACCAGGGTGAGCCCTGGGGCCGGGACGGCACCAAGCAGCTGCCACCGCTGGGGCCCCCAGGGCTGCTGTCTGCCTTTGCTCTGGTGCCAGCCTGTATGTGGCACGGCCGCCAGGCTGGTGCCACTGGCTGAGCTGCCATGCCTGGCACAGGGCACTGCCGATGCACCACCACCATGGCACAGCCAGCACGGCACAGCCAGGAGCCAATCTAGCTCTTGAGGACTCTGGGGGGGTCTTCAGCCCACATCACACAAGGCCTTCCCCATCCAGGAGATGCCATGCCACTGCCCCATGTCCCCATCTTCCCAGCAAGGATGGCTACAGGGCGATCCCGCAACCTGCCACCCCCTCCCCAATTCCCTCCCCCAGGGCTGGCACCAGCACTCACCTGGCTGTCAGCACCCTCCCGGCGGCCCGGCACCGGCTCCGGCGCCGGCCCGAGGAGCGTGGCAGTGCCGACGGGGTGCAGGATGGGCAGGCTGGCCGACCTGGCGTCCCACGCCGCCTGCTCGGTGAAACCGACCATCAGTCGGTTGGTGGTGAGCAATTGTTTTCATTTGCATCGCTTGTTTTTCTTGCGTTTTATTTTCCTCTCTCTGTTGGTTTTTTTTTTTCCTTTTCCTTACAATTTTTTTAAAAACATGTCTTTTCAATTATTAAACTGGTTTTATCTCAAGCCACGTGTGTGTTTCTCACTTTTACCTTTCTGATTCTCAACCCCATCCCACCGGCTTTTGTCATTACCATCATCTTAATGACACACTAGATCCTGCCAAACCTACAGCCTGCAAAACCTGAAGACCAACCTATGCAAGACACATTCCAGAAATTACCATCAGCACAGAGAAGCACATGTATCTATCTTGTTCTGTCCTTGCCAAAAGTGCTGGGTGACCTGTCATCAGCCTCGGTGACTGACGGCAGGCAAGACTCTCTCATCTGCCTTAGCTCAGATGCAGCTCCTAGGAAAAGAGCTGCTTCTGAAAGTCATGCCTTGCTATTTTGGGAAAGTGTTTCAAGGAAATGTGCTTAATACTCTAGCATGGGAAGACTAAGCATGGTAATCTCACTCCAAGTTGGAGCTCTGCCACAGGTTACCTGGGTTTTTTTCCTTCTCTTTTCTCCAAAAGGGTGGCACTTCTTTCTGAATGCAAGATGCGTTACACGGGCTATACGGACAGCCCATGGAAAACTGAGGAATGAGTCTGTCACCACTTCCATCCCCATGCCCTGGCACTCCAACACTCCTTTCACACTCCTCTCCTCGCCAGCAGTCAGGCCTTACGCAGTCTCCGCAACATGTACAAGATGCTGACTTTGCCAGATACTGCCCAAATTGTCATCTCTTAATTAAGATCTGATTGGCTCAACAACTGCCACGGCCTTTTCTGTCCTTATGTGCAGCCTTGCCCCATTCTCACCCGCTCAGAAAGCTCCTACAAGGATCATCTCACTCACTGCCTTAATCACAACTTACAGTCTCCTTAACACCCTCACGTTCTTTCCCTCACCTCACACATACAGTTAATAGGGCCTTTCATGACTTAGCCTCCTCCCTCATGTTATTTCCCACCCAGTACCACGATGACAGCTCCGAATTACATGTCCTGAGAGCAGCTGCCACCACTCTCACCTGCTACACACCCACAGCAACAGCGCTGGCTCCTCCCACGCCCGTCTCCATGCTCGGGAGGAGCTGCTCACACACCCCTGGCAGCCGGCCTCGCTGCCTGACAATCCTTGCTGTGCTGCTCAAGGCCATGAAAACTGTCACGCTACGGCTGTACCCACATCACTGGTCCTCATTCTGACTGACACTGCCCATGGCTCTGTATTCCCACCTGCCCACAGCCATCGCTTCTTTCCAATCTTGTCAGCAGTTTGGAAAAGCACACTGTTTTTTTGTTTTAATACCTGCTTTGATCTCCCTACAGTACAGGCTCAGAGTCCCGGACTATGGCTGGTAAAGTCCGTAGCAATACAGAATTGTGTAGGGATGAAAAATACCCAGTAGTTCAGCTCACTTCAGTTATTCAAGACACAGCTTTTGGTCAGAACACAGTCAAGAAAATGGAAAACCAGAACTAACCTACACTCCCTCCTTGACTGGCACCTCTTTCTTCATCAGCTCTTTGCATTTCTTTAGTTCCTGGGGAGAACATACCAAGAATTTCCTGTTTAAAAGCAACAAGAAAGATCAGTCACAAATGGGCAGAAAACCTGCCCTTCACATACACGGTGCCCACACAGGAGCATTACCAAGGCCCTGCATAGACACAAAAGATGAAATTAATGCACCGGGGAGGAGAGAGCAGGAACAGCACTCTGGCACCCACGATGAGTAACAAGAATTTCTGCTCTGAACTGGGGCTTAGTCAAAGTGCAAGTACAGTACTGATCCAGACAAGAAACTGAGCGTGTCCTTAATCCCAGGTGCCACATGCACTGTGCCTTCTTCCGTCGCCTCCTGCCAATGAATTGTTTTCCAGGCCCTTCCATCTCATCGCGGCTTAGATACCTGCACTCTGGCTCCGGGCTGACTGGGGGAACTTCTCAGTGCTTTAACTTTGCTTTGGGCTTGGTACGAGCACGAGGCTTCATCCCTTTGGCTTGGCCCCCAGCAGAAAATGGGCAAGTGGCAGCTTTGCAAGTGGCTTGATGGAACGGAGCTTGGACACCTACCAGGGATTAAAAACCAACCAAAGAAAAAGCCAGAGAAACTGTGTTAGACAGCAGCAGAAAGAAACACCAGGGCTGAGCACTGTTCAACACACGGGGTTTGGAATTTGGGAGACTGGAGCTCCCAACAGACTCGGCTCTTGGAATGGAAACATCCTTTAGCTTTTGATCCTTTTGACAGAAATGTTACAGACTGCCCCATCTCTACTTTGCAGTTGCCCGAAGCTTGTGCTTGTCCATGCCCAGTGCTCTTCCATGCTTACAAAGTCCGTTTAATCTGCAAAACAGTCATTACTACAAACCAGCAGCCAAATGCCTCTTCTCTCAAAGGTGTGAAAACTGCAGTGAAAGACAACACAGGTACCGTGACAAGCCGCCTGCTCTGGGCTAGGTTCTAAAAAGCAAGCTCTTCTGGACCTCTGTTTTCCAGCTGCCGCCAACAGCGGGAGAAAGGGTCTGGTTTGGATCAGCTGGAGGATCAGTGCTAACTACCAAAATCCAGCACAGGACGTTACACCTCAGGCTGCACATTTTGAGCCCCACCCCAACAACTGAATAACCTCCCTCCTGCCATTGGGATGACTGCAGTATTGCACATCCCCTGGCTTCTCAAGCTCGTCCCTGGCAGTCTCCTCCTGGCCACTCTGCTATAGGCCGCTATACGGTCTCAGGGAACCATATTCTGGATCCACTCTGGCATCTCCCATCAATGAGGATGCAGAGATGCTCTCCCAGCACACTGGGCTCCTCTCACCTCTTCTGCTCTCTCTGCATTGTCCTTTCCTCATCTCCAGGCACTGGTTTTGACCTTCAGCTCCATCTCCACTGCTTGTCAAATTCCCCCATTTCAAGTAAATCAACAAGATGACCACGTCCTCCTGATCCTTATCTCTCATGGGAACTTTGGTCTGGCAACCAATACAGAAAATGGCAGCGTGATCAGAAAAACATCAAGGCTTGCCCCAGACGTAGGTGGGACGAGATTTGCTGGTGTTCTGCAGGGAAGCACAGCACAAAGAAAACCTGGTGAGGTTTAGGCATTAACAACTTCACTGGGCTTTACTGGGCTTCTGCAGACATTACGCTGCCTTCTGAAAAACCTCTTGGCAGCTGTTAACAGGCCAAACTTCCCAGCCCCCTGGGTACTGAGAAAGCTTATTTTGGCTTGGACTAGACTGTCAGTTAATATCTGCACTGCCAAATCCTGGTAGACCTGAGCGTGCTCCTCACAGCTTTGTACCGCTGTGCCCTGTGGGAAGTGAGGCTCAGGGTGAGCACTGCTGCACAGATATGTGCTGGAAGGCAGCACAATGGGATATGAGAGTGGTGGGGGAAAGACCGAGTATCAACGCTGGGAGACGTGATGCCAGTTCAGTGGCTGCAGCCGGATCTGGGCAGCCATGGAACTAAGCAGCAGCTGTCTCTGGAGACCATGAGGCAACGAGTGCCCTCACTCCCACAACCCGCTCTAGATGACACCCCACTTCTTGCATCCTTGCCCTCCCTTTCCCCTCCAGCTTTCCAGACTGTGGGAGTCATCCTCTGAGGGTAAGACAAGAGAAAGTGCCCCTTGCTGAACCGCCACCATTGCCTCCACTGGAACCACCCTGGCTCTGCACGCAAGGACATACGGCAGTGGCAGCAGTTCTCTCCTGTTCTGCTCCCTACAGACCCCTTTGGTGACTGGATTGAAGTCTGCACCCAGGATCTTCCTCGTGCCCACTCCAGCCTCCTTGAAGAAGTCGACTATCAGCCACTTCTGCTTGCACAGTAGCTTATGCAGCATGACAAGATCCTGGGGTGCACAAAGAAGGGGGTGCTGCCCTTCCCCCAGGGTTGTTGGTTGTCTGGTGGTGAGCCACTGGAAAAGGTTAGAAAACACCCTGAAAGCACCCTCACCCAGCGTCACCGTGCCAGGAGGTGTGACACCATCTGGGATAAAGCAGCGTAATTCTACTGATCTGTTCTTCTCTCTCTAGTCTTCCCTTTCTTTCTCTTCCTCGAGGCCTCACCTCAAGTACTGCGTTCAGTTTTGGGGCCCTCACTACAAGGAGGACATCAAGGTGCTGGAGCGTGGCCAGAGAAGGGCAACGAAGTTGGTGAAGGGTCTAGAGCACAAGTCTTCTGAGGAGCGGCTGAGGGAGCTGGGGTTGTTTAGTCTGGAGAAGAGGAGGCTGAGGGGAGACCTTATTGCTCTCTACAACTACCTGAAAGGAGCTTGTAGCGAGGCGGGGGTCGGTCTCTTCTCCCCAGTAACAAGTGATAGGACGAGAGGAAACGGGCTCAAGCTGTGCCAGGGGAAGTTTAGGTTGGATATTAGGAGAAACTTCTTCACCGAAAGGGTAGTCAGGCATTGCAACAGGCTGCCCAGGGAAGCGGTTGAGTCTCCATCCCTGGAGGTATTTAAAAGAAGGGTAGACATGGTGCCCGAGGACATGGTATAGTGGTGGACTTGGCAGTGCTAGGTTAATGGTTGGACTCGATGATCTTAAGGGTCTTTTCCAACCTTGACGATTCTATGATTCTATGATTCTTCTGAAGGTTTCCGTCAGCAGGGTTTGCTCCTGAGTTCTGGCAGATGCAAACAGAAACCCTGCCATTATGGCCAAGGAACTAACTCACCCAGGAGCTATTTTTTTGGAAAGGGCTACCGTTACTTATCTGACATAAGCAACGCCCAAACAGAGTTTCTGAGGCACCTCCTGAGCACAGGGATGCAAACAAGGGATTGCTGACTCAGAGTAACTCACATCATTTAAGAACCCACAACAGGCAACTGAACATGAAAACGAGCACAAAGAAAGGGGTCTTTTCAGAATCATTATCTATTTCTTTTTCATGTCCATTTTTTTCCTCACCACAGAGAGGAAACACAGACTCTGCAGCCCCTGCAGTCAAATACGGTTCTGCAGGACAGAGGGGAGAAGAAAGTAGAGAGACCTGAACAGGGAATTTCCAAATCTGTGACGAATCAAGTAGAAACAGTTGGAAAGTGTAGCATCAGTTTACAGAAATTTAAACCTGATGGAGCCAAGTAGTAGAAGTTAGTATTACAGGGAACTAGACGGGACCACTGCAATCAGAAGGGTCAGCAACGCAGACAGCTCTGACCACACATTTTCACCTCATTGCCTTAAACAAAACAGGCTTGGGATCCCAATTGCTCAGTTCACCCTGGAACAGTCCCATTCCTCATCTGAAAGCTGCTGTGTGCCTGCCTGAGGACAGATACAATACACACAGAGAGCAATCAGAGCTAAACGCTGCTCTTTCCTTGGTGAAGTTTCCTTGGAAAAGATACATTTAAAAAAAAAAACCAACTGTTACTGCAAGAACCAGCAAGAAAACCTCCCTGACGGGTTGACTGGAACTTCCCGGCTGTGGTGAAACAACCCGCCCTCGGTACCCCCATTCCCCCAAAGCCGGCAGCACAGCTTGGGTGGGGGGAAAGGCAGGTATCAGACCTCAGGGCTGAGAGAGGGGCACAAGCATCTGCCAAGGGAGCGCTCCCCACTTTCTCCTCTGACAACAAAGCCCTGGTGCATGTGTCGCCAATGGGGCATTTAGGATTCTGCCAACTACGCCAATTTGTCGCGAATGGGTGATGTAGAACGCTTAAGGAATCACCGACAAAGGTATTAGCAAAAGTGGGTTTAATATGATGTTGTAAAGGTGCGACTTAACAAAGTTCGATGGCAAGATTCACTCCATTAATTACTGCGTGGAAGAATCATACAAAGGAAAACTGAGCTACACTCGAGTTAGAATGATTCACAGAGAGACTGGAGATGCACAGAGTAAGGAAGAGCCTCCCGTTGGGTCAGGGGGCTCAGAGTAGACCCCCTCGCTTCCTAAACTCCTAATGGAGCTTAGGTGTGGCTAGGTCCAATCTTAGTCTCAGGCTTGGTCGACGGTTTATGTCTAAGGGATTGTACATGCAAAGCTTCTGTTATGTTTCCTTAGCATCAATTCAGCATGCAATCAAAGTTACCAAGACAAAATGAAAGTTACCATACTACAAGGTTATGTGCGATATCGGTCGCTTACCAAAGATTTCTTGTTGGTAAAAGGTCTCTTGAGAGGCGTCCCAGCTCAAGGGGAGATCACCACCATGCAGCCACGCTGCCTAGCAGGGAGAGCTCAAAGAAGGCTCCCTTAGGCTGTCTTGTATTCAAATTAAGAGAGAGAGAAAACGTATGCAGGAGACTCTTTATACCCACAACTGTCTTTGTTCCTTGATAAAGGAGTCGCTCTGTTCCTTTGTGGGTTTTCAGAAAACAGATTGAAACTAGAGGAACTCACGGCCCGTTTACAGCTCAGGGCTTTCTCTCTTTCAGAGCCTGCACCAAGCCACCACCAGTCTGTTCAAGAGTTCGAGCACATCCGCCACAGGAGCATGCATAAGCATCATCTCGACCTTTTCTTCCTGTAACTGTTTCTGCAGCTGCTGAATTTTCAAATACAGTATTAATTCAGCTCTCTTTCTGCCTTCTGTTTCTTCTTTTAGGTCCTCCTCCTTTTTATTGTTATTCTTCCTATCCTGAGGCTTCTAAACAGGTACCTAGCATTTTGCAAATAATTCCTTTCCCTTTTCCATCCTTTATATGCCCCCTGGCCACCTTTAGCTGTTCTTCCACAGCTTCCCAATCATGCCAATTATCAAGAGCCCGTTCTTCTGAGAAGCTGGGACTCGGGTTTATTCCATGACTCTCTAAATAACGGGTGATGCTACTTGCCACCCTGCCAACTACGCCAATTTGTCATGGATGAGTGCAATGCACCTCACTCAAAAGAGAGAAGCAGCAATATGTTTTATTGAGACAAAATAATAATTTGAGAGAGTTCAGCAAGTTCAACGGAACTTAAAAGTTTCACGGTGCTTTGACAAGGTTCAAGAAGTTTGATGGCAAGTTTCACCTTATTGATTACTGCATGGAATAAACATACAAAGGAAAACTGAGTTAGAGTAGAGTTAGAATGATTCACACAGAGACCGGAGACACAAAGAGTAAGGAGGACCCTCCCGTTGGGCCAAGGGGTTCAGAGTGGACCCCCGTGCTTTCTAAACTCCCTTTGGAGCCTAGGACTGGATGGATCCAATCATAGTCTCAGATTTGGTAAACGGTTGATGTCTAACAGAATTATTTATACAAAGTTTATAAAAAGATTGAGTAGCTCCATGGATTAGTAATGTTTCATAGTATTAATTCATCATGCTGTTAGCCACTTACTGAGGATCTGTCACAGATAAGGGATCTCTCCACCTTGGGTAAGGAAGGATCTCTTAGTCTCAGGTAAGTGAAGCAGTTGGCTGCTAGTCAATAGTACACACAAGATAGATAGATGTCTTTGGTTTAGCTTTGGTATCTTGTTCAGTACGTTGGTCAGCTTGCACTTTTGGGTGTCGAAACCAACTTTTGAAATATTTTTCAAGACACCTTCACTCACTTGTACGTGAGTCAGGGCCATTGCAGCTTGCAAGGTCACCCCAAGGACGTAAGGCCTGCTGCTCCTTAGTCAGCCTGAACCAAAGTACGGCTAGGAGTCACTTTTACCTGTCCCACCTGTTCTGTGGAAGGACAGTTGTGAACAATTAAAAAAGTCAACACCCTTTTGCAGCTTCTCCTTTGTGCTTTTATTCATCTCTTTCCCAAGCTCCTGGGGTCCCAAAGACAGATGGGTTTCTGCAAAAGAAGAGAGACTCTGGTAAAACAATCCCACAGGTTTTGGGAGCTCCTTGCCCACACGCAGACCCCCTGGATGGCTTCAGGTCAGCACACTGAGGGGAGGGCAGCTGTTTCTCTCCCTCCCTTTACCCCTTCTCTGCAGCCTCCCCAGCAGCAGCGCTTTGCTCCCTAGCTGTGCCAGACCCACCCAAAAAGCCTTTCTCTTCCCACCAGGCATCTAAAGGAGCGACGAGCTGGGAAGAAACAGTCCGCTGTTCCGGCCCAGAGCAGCCTTGCCATCAGTTAGGCCTTCCCAACATGGCCAAAGAACATGGCCTTGTGTGTTTCCTGAGGCTAGAGAAGAGAGGCCACCCCTGGAAAAGGAGTACCTCGCCCCCGGGGATGGAAGAGCCCAAGGTGGCAGCTTAGCCATGACGTCCAGCAGAACTAAGGGCTCTTTGAAGAGTCCCCACAGTCCCTCTAGCTCTGCATTTCGACAAGGAAATAGCACCCGAGAACGACGCAGATTCGAATCACGTACCTCTTTTGCCACCTCGCGTGGTGCTGCCTCTGCTCCGGGCACCCCAAGCCCTGATCACTCTGGCCTGGGCCACTCCATCCTGGGCAGCCCTGATCTTCCCTTCTGGTAGTAGCATCGCATTGACCCCTCGTCCATCGGTGGCATCAGAAAGGAGGTGTCATAGAGGGGCTCCTCTGCTGGGCTGGCCTCCGAGCTTGATGGTGAAAGCAGGGATATTAGGGGTGGTAGAGGCAGGGTCTGGGCTCCGCAGCTGTGGAAGGTCTTTCCTTTGGCCATCTTCGGCACTCCATCTTCATGGGTCTCCTTCTCCTCTCCTTCTCCCTTTCTCCTGCACCTCCCAGGTTTTGCTGCCTGTGCTCGGCCCGGCTCTGGTGCTCGGCTGTTGGCCATGGATTTGCCCTTGGGTTGGGCGGTCACAGGCTGCTTTTTGGCAAAGGAGGTCCCTGGCATTGCTGGCAGCCGCCTGGAAGGACAGAGTGGGAGGAGTCTGCCTGAGGACGCGATGGGTTTGGGGCCGCATCCCATCCCACATGTCACATGCCCCTTTGCACAGCCGCCGGCAGCTCAGCCGAAGGCTGCGCTCAGCTCGGGAGAGGAAACCCCCTGAGCCGGGACCCTCGGCTGACACACGGCTGTCCCTATGCACAGCTCAGGAGGCCACGCAGGGGCTCTCCTGAAGGGCCGGAGAGGAAGCAGCCCTGGGAAACGGGGGGCTCCCAGCAGCCCCATCCCGCCCCTCCGGGCTCTGCCTTCACCACTGTTGGGCAGTGATGAACGGCAAGTGTTTGGGGCTGGGGAATGGGTTCTTGCAGGCTCAGAAAATGACCCCATGCAGATGCCAGCCCCCAACGTCCAGCCTCACCTGACGCGAGAGTTGTTCCTTATCTCCATCGCCTTCTTATCCCAGAGCTGCTCGCGGTCGTTATTAGTCAAGCTCGAATGAGCAGGCAAGGGCACTTCAGGAAACCTCACTGGAAGCAGGAAGGAGAGAGCTTGTCAGAAGAGCATCGTTCTGACGCTGCTGACCCCAGTGACACACAGGGGTGCTCAGGCCTCTTCCCAAAACATCCGAGAGGCTGTTCTGCTCCCCTCGCAGCTGCCAGAGGCCTCGCACCCTCCCCATCACGAGCTCTTTCCCACACCCCTGAGATGGCTGCAGTGCTGTGTCTCACCCACGCAACCCTGCGCCTGTTGGTCCTGACAACGCTCCTGGAGTGCCTGGGGATGCCTGTACCTTCTGCGGTGATGCTGGGCATCATGAAGGTGTGCTCCATGCCATCCCAGAGGTGCATCTTGGTGCGCCTCACGCTGGTGGGTTGCTCCCTAGTGGCGACAGCCATGTGGGAGCTCATCCCTGCGTTCGTCCTCTGGACGCTCTTCTAGGGTGAAGGACCCACCGCCCCATGTCCCCTTTTGTACCCTCGGGCGGCCGTGTCACCCACTGGGACCCTGCAGTGACACGGCCACTCTGGACTCTGCTGCCCACTATGACATGGCCACCAGCAACCTGCTCCCTGCTGTGACACGGCCACCACTCCCTGGCTGATCCTGGTGACGTGGCACCTACTGACCTGCTGCCCTCTGTGATGGGGCTGCCACCGCCCTGGTGTCAAGTGCCCGGTGGTGACGTGGGGCCCAGCCCATGGCTCCTTCCTCCGTGTCTGGTGTCCAGCTGACGCACACCTGCGCTGGCTCAGCCCCGTCATCCTGTGCATTCTCCTGAAACCAGCAGACAGCACATAGGGAAAATGCGTGCTCTTGTAGATCAGCCCGGCGGCATACGCTCGGCCCTCTCACAAGTGTTGTGCAAAACACTTCTTTTTGTCACAGTTGCCACAAACACCGGTGGCTCGGTCTGCAGACCCTTCGCTCCCACCTGCATGCTCCGAGTGGGATGAGCCGTCGGTGGCTGAATTGCAGTGCTCCCAGCAAGGTCCCCCAGGGCCTCTTCAATACCCAGCAGGGATAAGTTGGGACAGGGCAAATTCTGACTGCATCGAAGGCAAACAAGATGTGTCCTATGAGGATGGTGACATGTTCCGAGAGGACGCGTGATCTCCATGATGGACATGTTGGAGGTGCAGCCAGAGCCAGCCTGTGCCACTGGCTCCAAGCAGAGCAGAGCTGGACTGGAGAGCTCCGGATCGCAGGGATTTTGCTCTTTCCTGTGTCTTTGCTGATAGAAACGGGCGGTCAGGCGTGGGGGTTTTGGAGAAAGAGGCGCACATCAGTATTGCCGTCCCAGCCCTGCATCAGCACATCAGTCTTCCTCACGCCTCCTGTGCGGAAACCCCGGCAAACAGGCATTCAGCCCCTCTCTGCCCCCAGAGTTGCCCTGCACAAATCGAGGCTGTTTCTTGCTCAGTGAAGCTTAGTTTCTCTTCTAGTCAAAGTCTTTCTTTCGCTTCTGTTTCTGTCCCTGCAGGGGGAGGAGAGCAGGAGGCCCCTGGGGCTCCCCTGAGCCCTTCAGGCAAGGGGAGCCCTGGCGGCACCAGAGGGAAACCCTGAAAACGCAATCAAGGCCAATCAAACTCTTTGCTCACACCCAGGGCCTGTGCGTGGCTTCAGCTCCCAGCACTGCAGCAGCAAAAGGAGAACCAGCAACAGCCCTCTCCACATCCCACCTGGTGCAGCAGGAGCTGTTCTTGAACGTAGCCAGCCACTGCGTCCCAGACGGCTGTTTGCTCTGGAAAGCAAAGGAAAACCAGGTCACGCTCTGTGCCTGCCGGCTCTCAACCTTCCAGCTTCCCCTGAGCCGTGGTTCAGTAGCAGATGCAAAGTGTCATTGCTGTCCGCAGCCCCAAATGGAAACACCCTGGCAGGAGGCGACAGGAGCTATGGGGCACAGATCTTCCTAGAATGGAGAAGAGACTCCTTGGGCAGCTCCCTTGCAGGAGTCGGGGGTTGCTACCCAGCATTTTTCCTCCCTCCACCGGAGTCCAAAAGTCTCCAGGCAACGCCTGGGAGAAATTCCTGAGGGCTGCCAGGCAATGGACCTGCCATCTACCTATAAAAATCCTCTGGTGGCTTCCTTGGAGGACTCTTGGGCTGCTGCCTGGGACTTCGGTTCCCTCCACAGGAGGCCAGAAGACTCCGGGAGATTGCTGGAAGCAGCCTCGGGGAGCTACCGGGCATGGACCTGATCCATCGTACGCAGAACTCCTCCGGTAGCTGCCTTGGATGAGGCTGGTGCTGCCTACCGAGACTGCAGCTATCTCTACGGGATGATGCCAGAAGACTCCGGGAGAGTCCTGCGAAGAGACCCGGGGAGCTACCGGGCATGGCTCTGCCTCCAGCACATACAAAAGTCCTCGGGTAGCTGCCTTGGGGGGTCTGGGGCTGCTCCTGGGACTTCGGCTCCCTTTGACAGGAGGCCAAAAGTCTCCCGGAGATGCCTGGCAGGAGCCCCGGGCAGCTGCCAGGCATGGGCCTGCCTGCAGCGCCTCCCTCCCCTCAGGGCTTTCCCGCCTCTCTGAGGTGGGAAAATTCCCAGAGTCAGGAAAATTCCCTTCCCAAACTATCCTATCAGCCAGTCTTTATAGTACGAGAGCGTGTTCCCTTTGTGCATATATCTCTTGGTCGACAGCGTGGGCTGCAGTGTCGCGAGGCCCTGGAATGTGGCTGCAGGCTCGGGGGTTGTTGGTGCTGAAGGAAAACAAAGGAAAGGCCAGCCCGGCCCTGGAAAGAAGGACTGTGCTTCGTGGAAGCTGAGAGCTGACCAGGAAGGATAAAGGAGAGCCCTGGATGATGCCACCAGCGCCATCCAAAGCACCCGCAGAAGCCAGAGGCCTGACCCTGCCCTCTCAGCCGCGCTGAAAGGCAGGATGCTAACTGCAATCCAACTTGCTTAGGAGCACGAACACGGCCTAAGACGAGGATCAGGCTTCGGACCATCTCAATATGCCCTTGTAGCCTCGGAACAAGTAGTTAGGCTTTAAAAATGAGGATTTAGAGACCCCAAATGAGGCTACGGGCCCTAAAGATGATGGTTTGGACCTGACAAAAGAGGCTTTAAATCCTCACCAATAACGAGCCCCTGCAATGAGGCTTCCAGCCCTTCAAAGTAGGCCTGAGGCCTGAAAGAGTTAAACCCCCAAATGAATATCTGGACCATAAAAATGAGTATTTGGACACTCCAAATGAGGCTTTGGCCCTTAGAAATGTGTCTTTGTACTCTCCAAATAAACCTGGGGGCCCTAAAACTGAGGATTTGCTCTTTCAGGCAGGGCTTAGACTCTCCAAATGAGCATTTAGGCCATCAAAATGAGGCTTGAGACCCTTAAAATGAGGGGAGAGGTCCTAAACATGAGACTTTGGACCCTCAAAATTTGGGATCTGAAACAAGAAACAAGGATTTGGACAAGAAAATGAGATTTTGGGCTCTCAGAGAAAGATCTGGGTCTTATCACTGAGGCTTTGGAGCCTCCAGATAAAGCTTTGGACCCTGAAGGCGAGCGTTTGTTCCCTAAAAAGAGGGTTTAGAGCCTACGAATCAGTATTTGGCCCCTCCAAATGAGGTTTGGGGCCTTCAAAATGAGGCTTTGGACCACATCAATGAGACTTTGGTAACGTAATACGAGAGTCTGGATCTAAAAATGAGGATTTGGACTCTGAAAAAGAGAGTTTGGATCGTACAACGGAGGCTTTGCACAGTCACTTGTGGCTTTGTAGCCTAAAAATGAGGCTTTGTCCTGGGAAATTAGGGTTTGTGTCCTATGAGAAAGATTTAAACTCTGTAAATGCAGCTATGGATCCTAATCATGAGGGGCTGTGTCATAGGAATGGGAGCTTTGACTCTCAAAACCTGACTTTGTAAACTGAAACTGAGGCTTTGGACCCTAAAAATGAGTCTTGTAGCCAAACGTGAGGGCTGCGACCTTACAAGATGAAGCTTTGGACCCTAGAAAGGAGGGTCCCTCTGAGCCCTGTAACGGAGGGTTTAGAAACTAAAATGAGGCTTTGGACTGTGAAATGAGCTTTTATGTCTTAACAGGATGTTTGGACTCTAAAAATGAGACTTTGCAAACTGAAACTGAGGCTTTGGCCCTGCAACCTCGGTGTCAGGCCACGTTTCAGGCTTTTGACCTAAAATGAAGGTTCAGACCCTAAAAATGAGGCTTTGAAATCTATAAATGAGAGTTCGGGCCCTCAAAATTCAGGTTTGGCAAACAAAAATGAGGCTTTGGACCTTCAAAAGGAGGCTTTGGTCATTAAAAAGTCAATGCCCCAAGCCGGTCAGTGTTTAAGACGCATTTCCACAATGCCCTTAGTAATATGCTTTAACTTGGTCAGCCCTGAATGGGTCAGGCAGTTGGACTAGATGATCGTTGTAGGTCCCTTCCAACTGAAACAGTCTCATCTCGTCTCATCTCATCTCGTCTCTTCCCTTCTCTTCTCTTCTGAAAAAATGAGGCTTTGGTCCCTAAAAATTACAGACTGGATCCTCAAACTTAGGCTATGGGAAAATGAGGCTTTGAGAGCTAAACTGAGGGCTTGGAGCCAAACCTGAGGCTTTGGACCCTAAAAATGAGGCTTTGGACCTTCAAAATGAGACCTGGGGCATTCAAAATGATGCTTTGGACCCTTAAAATGAGTCTTTGAAACTTTGAAATGGGGTTTGGAGCTTCTAAATGAGGGTTTGTATGCTAAAAATGAGGGTTTAGACCTTCAAAATGACTATTGGGACCCCCCAATGAAGGCTTTGAGCCCTAAAAATGAGGCTGGCATCTTGAAAATGAGTGTTTGGGCTTTAAAACCGTGGGGCTGGATCTTAAAAATGAGTCTTTTGACAATAAAACGAAGCTTTGGACCCTGACAATGATGATTTAGGCTCTAAAGGGAGGCTTTGGGGCCCTGAAGTAGGTTTCTGTGCCTTCAAGATGCAGCTTTGGACTCTAAGAAATGAGGCTTTGTGCCCTAAACATGGGGGCTGGGACTCCACAAAGAGAATCCGGGCCTTAGAAAGGAGGGCTTTTTCACCCAAAGAGTGGACGGATGTTGTAGCCAGAGGGGCAAGACTTTGGGGGTGTTCATACCTCAGTTGGGCATGTCCTTGAGCGGCCTGATGGGACCTGCTCTGAGCACAGGCTTGGGCTGGAAACCTCTCGATGTCCCCTCCCCGACCAGAACTATTCCATGATTTGATCATTGCCCGCAGCAGAAAGACCTGATTTCACAAGCTCAGCTGGACAGGGTGCCACGCTACAGACTCCCCGGTGAGACACAACTCAGCCCAACACTGAGCTCCTGGTTCTGAGTGGATCTCTCCATTTTGGCCCATCAGCAAGATACTCAAATTCCCAGCCTGGCACCCTCGGATCTCTTCCAAACTGGTTAATAATAATAACAACAACAACAACAATAACAATGATGACAAGAACAATAAAAATAATGATGATGACGATGCTAAAATAATAGACAAAATAAGTGATGGGCAATGCAATTGCTCACCACCCGCCGACCAATGCCCAGACAGTTCCCAAGCACCGGCCCCTCGGCCAGCTTTCCCCAAGTTTTATGCTGAGCGTGACATCCTACGGTATGGAGTAGCCCTGTGGCCAGTTTGGGTCAGCGGTCCTGCCTGTGCCCCCTCCCAGCTTCTTGGGCATCTCCAGCCTTCTCAGTTGGTAAAGCAGAAGCAGCTGAAAAGTCCTGGATTTACTCGAAGCACTACTTAGCAACAACTAACACATCGGTGTGTTATCAACATTATTCTCATCCTAAATCCAAACCACGGCACTATACCAGCTCCCAGGAAGAAAATTCACTCCGTCCCAGCCAAAACCAGGGCAGCCAGATGCTCCCTCCCTTCCGGGGCAGGAACAGACACCTGAGCCCTCAGTGCGGCCTCTGGGAGAGGGAAAGAACCGTGGTTACCACCGCTGGGTGCCTGGAGAGGGACAGGAGCAGGACAGAAGAAGGAGGAGACAGACAGAGGGACAAGAGAGGGACAGAGGGAGGAGGAGAACGGGCTGGGGCTGGGCAGGGAGTGGAGGAAGGAAAAATACTGGTGAGGAGCCTGCAGAGGGATGGAGCGGGAAAGAGCTGGAGGGGAAGGGCCAGTGGGGTGCAGGAGGAAAAACAGGGATAAGCAGCGGGAGAGAGGGACAGAGGGAGAAGAAGGGCAGGAAGGAGGACAGAGGGACGGACAGACAGAGGCAGGGTGAGGGAGCGGGACAGAGGGGCAGAGAGACACAAAAGGCAGCGGGGGAGCGGAGTGACAGAGAAATGGCCTCCAGGGTGGAGACGGAGGAAGAGCAAAAGGGGCTGGGGAGCAGGAGGGAGGCCCAGAGAGAAGCCCAGCCAACAGGCAGGGAAGAGGGGACAGCCTGCAGGAGAGAGAGGAAAACTAAGGCCAGGAAGCAGGACACGGCGATAGAAAAAAGAGAAGGCCAGGGAGCGAGAGAGAGGCGTAGAGAAAGGAACAAATGGCAAGAGGCTACAGGACAGGCAGGGAGGAATTCCAAACTAGAGAGAGGAGGCCAGAGAGAGAAAGAAAGAGAAAGAAAGAAATGGTGATGGGCTAAAGACAGAGAGGGAGGAATGAAAACCTGGGGGCAGGCAGCGCGACAGAGAGCAATGGGGAGAGACCAAACCCAGCAACTGTGGGCAACTGCCCCATTTCTTGAGCCCTCCCCAGGAACTCCGTTACCAGGAGCCTCAAGAAATGGGCTGCCGGCAAAAGCCCTGCCCTGGGCCCAGTGCTGGGCAAACCCGAATCATCACCAAAGCCTCACATTGCTGATGAACGTCACCTTGCAGCGTGGCCAGGACCAAAGAAAAAAAGCCCAGCTGGGAGGAAAACAATCACCCAGCTGTTTTTTGGTTTGTTTGCTTGCTTTTTGGTTTTGATTTAAAAAAAAAAAAAAAAAAAATCTGTTGAAGCTCTAAATCGAACCTGCAAGGCAAAAGGAACCAGGCGTACCAGGCTGGACACATTTAAAGCCCGAACACATTCAACAGCTGCACAAACCACCGCTCGCTCTCGCTGCGCACACTCCACCGCCTGCCTGCAGGTACCGGCAGCTGCCCTGTTTCTCGAGCGCTCCCCCGGAGTGGCACCACAAAAAGTGTGCTGCTGGCAAAACCTTGAGCACAGCTGAATTCCAGGCAGCCTTCCCTCTTTTTAGGCCTGGGGAGGGGCATGTGTGAGTCCCAGGACTCGTCCGTGCTCCAAAGCCTCATCTTTATGCTCCAAAGCCTCATTTTAGGGTACAAACTCCTCACTTAGGGCTCAAAGCCTCATTTTCTTAATGTCCAAAGCCTCATTTTGAGCATCCAGAGCCCCATCTTTAGGGCCCAAAGCCCCGGTTTTAGGGCCCAAATCCTCATTTTTAGAGTCCAAGCCTGTCTTTTAGTAGCCATAGCCTTTTTCTAGGACCCACAGCTTCCCTTTCAGGCCCCAAACTCTCATTGTTAGGATCCAAAGCCTCATTTATACGTTTCAAGGTTTACGATTTTAGGGTTCAAAGACTCATTTTAAAGGCCCAGAGCACCATTTTTAAGGCTCGAAGCCTGATTTGGAAGGTCCAAAGCCTCGTTTGTGAAGTCCAAAGCCTAATGTATAGGTTCCAAACCCTCATTTTTACTTTCCAAAGTCTTTTTTTTCACCTCTAAAGACTCATGTTAGGCTCCAAAGCCTCATCTAGAGGTGGCCGTGGCCGAGGCAGCTGTGGAAGCCACAAGGGCACCTTGGGGTGCACCGAGGGGAACGCCTTAGGGCAGGAGGACGCAGCAGGCACTGGGGCTCCAGGACACAAGGAGCCCTTCTAACTCTAATGGCTTTTCCCACACTCCTGTCAAACACATACCAGCGACCAAAATACAACATACCAGTGACCCATCGTTTTATGGTTTGTCTCTATGGAAAGGCCCGGCTTGACAACCTCAGCACGACGGGGTGACACTACAGACATCCCACTGAGACACAACTCACCCCAACACTGAGCTCCTGCTTCTGGGGAAGTCCCTCCATTCCGGCACTTCAACACCACGTTCCAATTCCCAGCCTGGCCCCCCTGGATCTCTTGCAAACTGGCGCAGAAAGAGCCGCCCCTGCAAAGTGAAATTCAGCTTTCCAGACACTCATCGCTCGCTCGCGCTGTTCTCCTCAGGAACAACCTTTGCTCCAGGTCAGGGCTTGAATGTTTAGGGCGGCATCAGGGTGGCCCCTTCCCCCAGATGCTGGAGGGGGTCCTAAGCAGAAGCTTCCCGTAAGGACGGTTTGCTTCCTGGGTTGAAGAGGATGGATTTGGGCAAGGAGGAAAATGCCAGGTAACAGGAGGCTACCTGAGTGCCATGGTGCTGGGACTGGAGAGGGACCTTGTGGCCCTGGGGGAAAGCTCAGGCGGCCTCCACTGCCCCTGCGTGTCAGGGCCCTCCGTGCCTCCCCAGCCGCACTCGCAGCCTCGCCTTTCCCCTCCAGGGACATTCCCTTCTTCACAACATTGCTCCAAGTGCCTGCTTGCCCTCTCTTGCCCCAGAAAGCAGGTTCCTTTCCATAGCGGCCATGGAAAAGGTCCCTTGCATGGAAAAGGTCCCGAGGGAAGGTCCCGCAGATGGCCCCACGTCCAGGACCATGCTGGGCTGATCTCAGAGCCATCGCCAATGGTAAAAGACCCTTCCCCCCCATTCCAGTGAAGGGCCGTTACGAGCAATTTAAAAAGTCAACACCCTTTTGCAGCTTCTCCTTTGTGCTTTTATTCATCTCTTTCCCGAGCTCCTGGGGTCCCAAAGACAGATGGGTTTCTGCAAAAGAAGAGAGACTCTGGTAAAACAATCCCGCAGGTTTTGGGAGCTCCTTGCCCACACGCAGACCCCCTGGATGGCTTCAGGTCAGCACACTGAGGGGAGGGCAGCTGTTTCTCTCCCTCCCTTTACCCCTTCTCTGCAGCCTCCCCAGCAGCAGCGCTTTGCTCCCAAGCTGTGCCAGACCCACCCAAAAAGCCTTTCTCTTCCCACCGGGCATCTAAAGGAGCAACGAGCTGGGAAGAAACAGTCCGCTGTTCTGGCCCAGAGCTGCCTTGCCATCAGTTAGGCCTTCCCAACATGGCCAAAGAACATGGCCTTGTGTGTTTCCTGAGGCTAGAGAAGAGAGGCCACCCCTGGAAAATGAGTACCTCGCCCCTGGGGATGGAAGAGCCCAAGGTGGCAGCTTAGCCATGACGTCCGGCAGAACTAAGGGCTCTTTGAAGAGTCCCCACAGTCCCTCTAGCTCTGCATTTCGACAAGGAAATAGCACCCGAGAACGACGCAGATTCGAATCACGCACCTCTTTTGCCACCTCGCGTGGTGCTGCCTCTGCTCCAGGCACCCCAAGCCCTGATCACTCTGGCCGGGGCCACTCCATCCTGGAGACCACTGATGCATTGGTGGCACCAAAAGGGAGGGCTCAAAGATGTATCCCGCTAATATGGTCTTCTGTGGTTCTTGCAGCACTGACCAGAACATCTCAGGCCTTGATTTTAGCAATTGTGCTGTCTCAGGTCCTGGTGGCTGGGGAATGTAGACCTTGTAGGTGGGCTCCTCAGGCATCCTGGCCTCAGAGCTCCTTGACGGTAATTTGCTTCTGACAGGAACTCTTTCTTCTCCTTCTTCTCTTCCTCTGCGCCTCCGAGGTTTCGCTGCCTGTGCTCGCCTCTGCTTTGATGCTCGGCCTTTGGGTGCGGGTTTGCCCTTGGGTTGGCTGGTCACAGGCTGCTTTTTTCCAGAGGAGGCCTCAGAGATTGCTGGTAGCCAGCTGAAAGGACACAGGGGGAGGGGTCTGCATGGGGACACGACGGGTTTGGGGCCGCCTCCTGCCCCTATGAGCCATGGGCTTGTTTATGCAGCCACCGGCAGCTCAGCCGAGTGCGATGGCTGCGCTCAGCTCAGGAGAGGAAACCCCCTGAGCCAGGACCCTCGGCTGACACACGGCTGTCCCTATGCACAGCTCAGGAGGCCACGCAGGGGCTCTCCTGAAGGGCCGGAGAGGAAGCAGCCCTGGGAAATGGGGGCTCCCAGCAGCCCCATCCCGCCCCTCCAGGCTCTGCCTTCACCACTGTTGGGCAGTGATGAACGGCAAGTGTTTGGGGCTGGGGAATGGGCTCTTGCTGGCTCAGAAAATGACCCCGTGCAGATGCCAGCCCTGAACCTCCAGCCTCACCAGTCCACAGGCTTATTCCTCATTTTCACCTACTTCTGTTCCTGGAGCTCCTCGTGTTCCTCACTGGTCAAACTGGAACGGGCAGGCAAGGGCAGGTCAGCAAACCCCACTGGAAGCAGGAAAGGAGAGACCTTGTCAGAAGAGCATCGCTGTGACGCTGCCGGCCTCAGTGACACACAGGGGTGCTCAGACCTCTGCCCAAAACATCTGAGAGGGCCGTTCTGCTCCCCTCGCAGCCACTATTTCCAGAGGCCTGGAATAATGCCGGTGAGGTGACAGAGGCTCTTTGTGGAGTGAGGACAGCCCCTTGCATCCACACCCCCCTGCTGTACCCAGGGATGGGCATCATGGGCACATCCCGTCCTAGGGCTCAGTTCTTGTGAAGCCAGCCTTAGGAGAAAAGGCTCTGCCCAGCTGGTGGGAAGCTTTGACGCAAGGCAGAGCCTTCTGACAATCCCCACCGGGGATTTTCCCAGCAGGTCACAGAAGCTGCTTGCCCGTGCTGTGGAAATGAGCTGGGAGCTGCTTTACCTTCCACGTCTTGCCCGAGAGGTGGCAACCCCTCGTTTTTCTTCCACTCATCCTCACCAGGGACTTTTCTCAAGGCCTTCAGAGGGCGCCTGGCCCTTGGTTTAGGCACAACCTCCAGTTCAAAGCTGGAGACAAAGAGACAGCACCAGCATGAGCCACGGCACCACCAGCCCTTGCCACTTGCTCACAGGCAGATTTTGGCACTGTTGTAAAGGCCGTTGTTTCGCCCAACCGACTCTGCCTCATCCCCAAGGACTGTCCTGGGCAATGGGGTCACCCAGAGAAGGAGTCCTGGCCATGATGGGGAAGAAAGTGTTGCCTAAAATCCACCATCTGCCCCATCAGGTCTGCTCACAGGAATGACTCCAGGCCAGACACAACCGACTCACTGCTTGGTGTCCCCGCAGCAGGACACCCGTGCTCACAAGGACAAATGCTGCCAAACTGCAGCTGAGCAGCCGCCTTGGCCAGAGGCTAACGCTGCCAATGTACTCACTCACTCGGGAAAGACGATGACGCGGCCAGTGAAAGTCAGGGAAGCAATGGGCACCATCGGAGACAGCACCATGTCCAGCAGCTGGGGAAGCTGCAATGGAAGAACATGGAGATGGCAGGACATCCTCAACGTGACCAAGGCACTCAACAGTGGAGGAGTTCAGGGCAGCAAGAGCTGGGGGAATCGTGCTCTCGCCTGGCCTGAGCAGCAGGCCATGTCGCGGTGGGCCACACGCAAGCAGTGCTGGGGAACCGCTGTGGGTCTGCCCAAGCAGTGGGGAAACCAAAACGCTCACCTTGAATGCAACGCTTTCTAGGACCTTCTTCCCAGTCATCCTCTCCAGGAAGTCATAGTAGAACCTCATTTGCACCCTCCTGCCTTCGATGAGGAGCACCCCCACATCCCTCAGGACAAGGGCGACGTTCTCCCCCTTCCCCAGGCAGTGAGAGAGGAGGGACGTGGTGCCTAGGATGCAGCCATCCACTTTTTGCCGGGACACAGAGGCACCCATGGCCACCTTGGCATATTTCAGAGGCTCCAGCACCTTATTGCCTGGAAAACCACACGAGAGGGATGGAGGCGCTCACCCACGGGCCTTTCCACAGGCGTTTCCCAAGCGCTGCTTATTGCAGTCGTCGCCCAGAAAGGCCCTATGTTTGGACCTGCTCCGCAGAGGGGGCAGTTTGCTTTCAGAAAAGGGATGCGATACCCCCCTTCACCGCGACCGTGCAGCCAGCCAGTGTTTAACGTGCCGTCTTACCTGGCAGGTCGTCCCTATTGTCCATGAGATTGTGGACAACTGCAAGGTTCCTGGCCAGGCGAAACACGGGCCTCTGGAGAATCACGACCTTGTTCCCAACCTGGGTCCGAGTGGGGAGCACATCGAAGCAGCCGAGGGTGGGAATTCGCACCCCCTGTGAGTGGAAGAGAAGGGAAGAGCTGAAGCGGGAGGACTGGCTGGAGGGAAGAGCTGGGGGTGGCCCTGACCAGGGACGGTGCTTTTGACCAGCCCCTGCCAGCTCCTGCTCTTCAGAGACATGAGCCAGGCCAGTGGGGAGAGCTTTAAGGAGGAGCTGCTGAGTCCTCTCCCTCTGCCTTCCCCCTCGAAAGGAGCAGTGCTGGAGTCAGGGCAGAGGCAGCCCGTGGGCATCCAGGGGTCTCCAGTGACCGGGATCAGCCCTGTGGTCCAATGCCACCTCCCAGAGGTGATCCCAGCCTTGCCCGAGCCCACTTTCTCCATTGGTGGGGACATTTGGGGTGGGATTCCTGCATTCCAGGGAGGGGAAGAGTAACTGCAGGCCATGCCCCAGGGCCATGGGGACTCCCCACTTCTCTGGGTGGGTGAGGAGGATGCGGGTGTCGCCCCACCTTGTGCAGCAGGAGCTGTTCTTGCACGTAGCCAGCCACCGCGTCCCAGACGGCTGTTTGCTCTGGAAAGCAAAGGAAAATCAGGTCACGCTCTGTGCCTGCCGGCTCTCAACCCACCAGCTTCCCCTGAGCTGTGGCGCAGAGGCAGATGCAAAGCGTCATTGCTGTCCCCAGCCCCACATGGAGACACCCCTGAGACGGCTGCAGTGCTGAGTCTCGCCCGCGCAACCCTGCGCCTGTTGGTCCTGACAACGCTCCTGGAGTGCCTGGGGATGCCTGTACCTTCTGCGGTGATGCTGGGCATCATGAAGGTGTGCTCCATGCCATCCCAGAGGTGCATCTTGGTGCGCCTCACGCTGGTGAGTTGCTCCTTAGTGGCGACAGCCATGTGGGAGCTCATCCCTGCGTTCGTCCTCTGGACGCTCCGCCAGGGTGCGGGACCCACCGCCCCGCGTCCCCTTTTGTACCCCTGTGCAGCCATGTCACAGACCCAGTGTGGCATCACGATGACATGGCCAGTGCTGACTCTGCTGCCCACTCTGACACAGCAGTGACCTGCTGCCCACTGTGACATGGTCAGAAGTGACCTGCTGCTCTGACATCCATCACCTTCCTCCTGCCGTGACATTGCCACAACTTTAAATGTTCTCCCAACTCCTGTTCAGGTTTTGGCTGGACACGCAGCTCATTCTGAGGCCTGGCGTGCGCTGGGAGCAGGGCTGTTAGGTTAATGCCTGGGTGAGACATTCGCAGGACACGATGGACAAGACAGTTTTTTTTGCTCCCTCGAGTTGGGGGCCTGCTGCTTCATTGCAAACATGGTGCACGTTGACAGCGAGCACTTGCAGAGCCTCTGCCCCAGCAGTGCCGGGGTTTCTCCTCCAAACACTCCTCTCCCAACCCTGAGGGAACAGTGGGACGTGGTGAGCTTGCCACACTGGCCCCAGAGCCCCAAAGTGTTCAGGCTCCCCTCCTCCCCCAGCAGCCCCGGCCAAGCCCCTTCCTCCCATGCCCTCTCCTCACCTCACGGGTCGCACTGACACACGCCTGGAGCCCAGCAGCCCTTTATCCAGGCCTTGGCGACGGGTCACAGTTTCTCCTGTGACACTGCCACCACCCGTCTGCGTGTGCCCCCAGTATGGGCAAGGGCGCCTTTGGCTACCTGTCACCCCCTGTGGCACGGCCACCTCGGCACCCGCGTCAGGGGGGCAGCTGCTCTTGCACCCGTACGGGGCTGCAGTGCTGGCACAGGTCGCCCAGAGAGGCCGTGGGGTCTCCAGCCTTGGAGACAGGCCCATCCCGGCTGGAGAAGGGCCTGGGCAGCCTGCTCCAGGGGACCCTGCTTGAGCAGGCGCTTGCACTAGATGGTCTCCAGAGATACCTAGCAAGAATTTATCTAAACTAGTTGCCTCATTACAGAAAAGCCCTAGAGACTTCACCCTACCACACGAGATGCAAAAACTCCTGGCCATCCTTGGGGCTGGGATCCCACTGAAGTAGGACTCCTAAAATCCGTAAGAATGAAATCCCACAAACTAAGGAGGGGCCCCCACCTTCACTCACACCATACCCATTATCGCATGAGGCCACTGAAGGGTTATTGCCCCTAATCCAAAGGTTTTTACTCCAAGGGATATTAAAAGAATACCAATCCCCATGTAACACCCCTATTCTACCCCTTAAAAACACCTAAACCAGGCCCCCAGGGGAAACCTGTCTGCCGATTTGTACAGGATCTAAGAGCCATCAATGACTGCATAGAAATGCCCCACCCAATAGTGCTCGATCCATCAATTAGTATTACCTTAATCCGCCACATTCCAAATTTCATGCTGCAATTGATTCATGCGCAGCATTTTTTAGCATCCCCATTCATCCGGATTCCCAATCTATTTTTGCCTTTACTTGGATGTCAGGGTAACTCACCTGGAACTGAACTCAACTTTATCCCCAGATCACGTCCAAGCAATCCAAAATATTCCCTGGGCACAAAAAATGAAAAACAGACGCCAGCCTTTTTAGGAGCTGCAGGATTTTGTAGACCATGGGTTGCTGCTGTAGGAGAGTTAGTGAAGCCCCTCCTCAACAGCAGACATCAAGACCAAGCAGAACCTTTGCAATGGAGTGCGGACCAGATGGCTGCCTTGGAAAAACTGAAACGAGCCTTCTTGACAGCCCCTGCTCTTGGCCTCCCAATGATGGTAAACCTTTTACTTTATACATACATGAAAGAGAAGGAACCGCCTCTGCGGTACTGACACAAGACCTGGGGGGCAACAAAGGCCTGCAGCATATTACTCTCTGCAATTAGATCCAGTCCTGTCAGGATCTATCCCTTGCATGCGGGCCGTGGCTGCTGCAGCTGCTTTAACAGACAAAGTGAAAAATACAGTACCAGGACACCCCCTAGAAGTTCAAGTACCCTGTGAAGTGGAGACAATCTTGACAAATCACATAAATCAAGCTTTGGCGCCTCAACACCTTCATGACTATGAAGCAACACTCTTAACAGCTGACCACATTCCTCTGAAACATTGCAACGTTCTCAGGAGGGAACAGGACGAGGAGAAGGAGGAGACAAGAGGAGGCAAAAGAAGAAAGAGGAGGGAGGAGGAGGGAGAAGGGGAAGAGGCAACAGGAGGTAAGAGGAAGAAAGAGGAGAAGGAGCCAACAGGAAACAAAAGGAGGAAGAGGAGGAGGCAGCAGGAGGAGGAGGAGGAAGGAGAGGAGGAAGAGGAGGCAACAGGAGGAAAAGAAGGAGGAGGAGAAAGAGGAGGCAAGAGGATGCAGGAAGAGGCAAGAGGAAGCAAGAAAAGGCTACAGAAGGCAACAGGAGGAGGAGGCAACAAGAAGCAACAGGAGGCATTAGGACGAAACAGGATGAAAGAGGAGGAGGAGAAGGCAAGAGGAGGCAACAGGAGGAGGAGGAGGAGGCCAGAGGAGGGAAGGGGAGGTGTTGGCAACAAGAGGCAACAGGAGGAGGAGGAGGAGGGGGAGGCAACAGGAAGCAACAGGAGGAGGCAAGAGGAAGAGGAGGAAGGGGAGAAGGAGCGGGAAACACACCCCTATTCCTTCTAGATTTTAAGCACATCAAAAGTCAGGGATGGAGCACCTGT
The DNA here is from genome assembly GCF_965183815.1 of Platalea leucorodia. Classification (NCBI taxonomy): domain Eukaryota; kingdom Metazoa; phylum Chordata; class Aves; order Pelecaniformes; family Threskiornithidae; genus Platalea; species Platalea leucorodia. The sequence goes on from NW_028121308.1 coordinate 67,764, forward strand.
CATGTCCGCTTGTCTTCAGCGACTCAGAAAGTCCATAGTGCTGAAGTCGTTACTGACAGCAGTCATTCCACATCACGACCATCGCTCCTCTCGGGAACAGAGGGGAAACCTCTGGATGACAAAGGACGTCGGGATGCGCTCCAGAAAGAGAAGATCAGCCCAAGAAGATCCCCGCCACCTAACTGCAAAGAAATAATCCTAGCTGAATGAAATGAGGACCCAAAACGAAACACACCCAACAGAGCTGCAGCCTGATGGCCTTGCCGTCACTGTCACAGGGCCCCACTTCACAGCAATTACCAAGGCCCTTTTGAAAGACTCTAATGCGTGTCACCTCCTCTGAAGAGGACCTGCTGCTTACCCGTTGCCAGCGTTAGCAGCAGAACCCTCTGGCTCTCCAGCCCACACTTTCCCACCTCGTGTGCAGGAGCTGCTGTCAAACAGGAACTCTGCCCACAGCCCGTATCTATCCAGCCTACAGCTCTGAAGGTCTAGACCAGCCTATACTTACATCCTCTATTTACCTGCTCTATCATCTCTGCAGCAAGTCAAGTCAAAATGACGTTTCATAGAGCGTGGATCTGGGGGAAGGGGGAAGAAAGAAGAGGTGGAAAAAAGGAGAAGTGTAGGCACGCAAGTAAAAAAGAAAGGAGCTGAGTTATCCCAAAGGCCAGCTCAGCCCACCTTGCTTTCACTGCCAAAAAGCTGTGCAGCTTGGAGGGAAAAAACCTGGCTTTGGTGCTGGGGTGCACACAGATGTCCGAGGTCAGATGTGAAACAGCAGAAAAACCCCGACAGGGCTCCTTTTCACTCTCCTCCTACCTCTGTGCGTGCTGGGACCTCCTCATTTCCCTGAAGTCCTCCCAGACTAACAGGGACGTGCCATCTGTCCAGTCCACGTGCCACGAGGAGAAAGAGGCTTGATCACGAAGCAGGTAGCAAACAACTGCATCTGCAGAAGGAAAGGGGCAGCCGCGCCACAGCTTCGGAGATATCCAGAGGCGCTCAGAGCCCCAGGAGCCCCTGGCACCTGGACATTTGCATAGCCCTGAAGCCCTGCGGGGCCTGCCAGCGCTGGGGAGCCCAGGGACAGAAGCCAAGGACAGTGGTCAGCCCTGTGGGGAGAGCGACGGGGCTCTGTCCTTCCTTCTGGCCGCAGGAGGATGCCCTGGCCCACGCCAGCACAGGGCGTCTCTCCTCCTCACCGCCCGGGGCAAGGCGAGGCCTGAGGGAGGCCCTGGGTGCTGGGCTCAGCACGGGCGCTGGGACCGGGGCAGAGCCCCGTCTCCTGCCAGCTGCCGGCCTGGCCCATGCCAGCGGCTCCCGTCACACAGCACGGACAGACCCACATTTTGGGAAAGGCTTGATGATCCGGGGCAAATCCAGGGAAGCTCCCTCCTGTCAGCTCCCCTCCCCTCCTGCCCTGGCCCCTGCCCTGCCCTCCCCTCCCTCCCTGCGCAGGCCCAGACCCCCCGAGCGGACCGAGGGACGGCAGAGCTGTGCACACACACACCTTGTGCTGCTGAGAGAGCAGCTCCCGGCGCCATGGCCCTTCTGGAGGCCGTCTCTCCGCAGGCCCCGTGTCCCGGCGGGCTGAGGAGCCGCTGCGCTGCGGGGGCAGCGGGCGCAGGGCGGCTCTGGGAGGAGAGGCCCGGGCTGCCTGAGCCCGCCCGGCAACAGCCGCGCCATTGGCCACGGCTGAGCCAATCAGCGGAGCCGGAGGCAGCCTGTCAGTCACAGCCGGGTGGGGTGGGGCCGGAGGGGGCCGAGGCCCAGGGGCCTGAGGAGAAAGGGGCGAGAGCCGGGCCGGGGGCAGCCGGGGCCCGGGGGGAGCAGGGCCAGGGCCGGGGGAGCTGCAGGAGCAGGAGCAGGAGCAGGAGCAGGTATCTGCCAGTGCGGATGGGCCTGGGGGGAGGGACCTGGAGGCCTCACCGCCCACAGGCCCCACCAGGGCCCAGTCCCCAGCCCTGGGCCCGAGGGCTCAGCCCAGGGCCAGCCCCAGCAGCAGGGTCAGGGCGGTCCCTGCTGCTGCCCCGAGGGTCGCCAGCCCCAGCCCTGACAGCGGGGGGTCGGTGTTTGATGTCCGCAGGCCAGGGGAAGGCAGAGCGGCCTCCTCTCTCCAGGCGGCTCCAGGCTTTGGAGCAGGCATGCTGTGGTGGGGACAGGCCAGGGGCCTTTGCTGTCCCCAGGCCTTCACGTGGGTCTGGTGCTCATGGACGGCCCCGTCTCTGCTGACAGCCTTTGATAAATGGGGATTTCCAGACATGGAGTTGTTTCTGCCTCCTGGTGGGAGCACGCAGTGGGGCTTTGTTGCCAGAGAAGCAAGCGGGGAATGTTCCTGGCTGGATGCAGCTCCCTTGGCAGATGCCTGTGCCCCTCTCTCGGCCCCGAGGTCTGATACCTGCCTTTCCCCCCACCCAAGCTGTGCTGCCGGCTTTTGGGAAATGGGGGTACCGAGGGCGGATGGTTTTACCACAGCCGGGAAGTTCCAGTAACCCGTCAGGGATTTTTTTCCCTGGTTCTTGCAGTAACAGGTTTTTATTGTTTGTTTTTTGTTTGTTTTTTTTTTAAAAGTAATTTTTCCAAGGAAGGTTCAGGGTTTAGCTCTGATTGCTCCCTGTGTGGATTGTGTCTGTCCTCATCCAGGCCCACAGCAGCCTTCAGAGGAGGACTGGGACTATTCCAGGGTGAAGTGAGCAGTGGGGATCCCAAGCCTGTTTTATTTAAGGCAGTCAGGTGAAAATGTGCAGTTAGAGCTCTCTGTGTTGCTGACCCTTTTGCTTGGTGCTCTCAGGGTGTTTTCTAACCTCTTGCAGTGCTCCTCACCAGAGAGCCGACAGCCCTGGGGGAAGGGCAGCACCCCCTTCTTTGTGCACCCCAGGATCTTGTCGCACTGCAGAAGCTCCTGCGCAAGCAGAAGTGGCCGATAGTCGACTTCTTCAAGGAGGCTGGTGTGGGCACAAGGAAGATGCCGGGTGCAGACTTCCTTCAGGTCATCAGAGGGGTATGTAGGGAGCAGAACGGGAGCGAACTGCCGCCACTGCCGTAAGTCCTTGCGTGCAGAGCCAGGGTGGTTCCAGTGGAGGCAATGGTGGCGGTTCAGCAAGGGGCACTTTCTCTTGTCTTACCCTCAGAGGATGACTCCCACAGTCTGGAAAGCTGGAGGGGAAAGGGAGGGCAAGGATGCGAGAAGTGGGGTGTCATCTAGAGCGGGTTGTGGGAGTGAGGGTACCCGTTGGTTCACGATCTCCCAAGAGAGTCGCTGCTCAGTTCCGTGGCTGCCCACATCCTGCTGCAGACACTGAACTGGCATCACGTTTCCCAGTGTCGATACTCGACCTTTCCCCCACCAGTCTCGTATCTGTATTCCCATTGTGCTGCCTTCCAGCACATATCTGTGCAGCAGTGCTCACCCTGAGCCTCACTTCCCACAGGGCACAGCGGTACGGAGCTGCGAGGAGCACGCTCAGGTGTACAAGGGTTCAGCAGTGCAGTGTTAACTGATAGTCTAGTCCAAGCCAAAATAAGCCTTCTCGAAAGGCAGGGGGCTGGGAAGTTTGGCATGTTAACTGTCAAGAGGTCTGCAGAAGGCAGTGAACGCCCAGTAAAGGCCAGTGAAGTTGTTAATGCCTAAACCTCACCAGGTTTTCTTTGTGCTGTGCTTCCCTGCAGAACACCAGCAAATCTCGTCCCACCTACGTCTGGGGCAAGCCTTGATGTTTTTCTGATCACGCTGCCATTTTCTGTATTGGTTGCCAGACCAAAGTTCCCATGAGAGACAAGGATCAGGAGGACGTGGTCATCTTGTTGATTTACTTGAAACGGGGGAATTTTACAAGCAGTGGAGATCTGGCTGAAGGTCAAAACCAGCGTCTGGAGATGAGGAAAGGACAATGCAGAGAGGGCAGAAGAGGTGAGAGGAGCCCAGTGTGCTGGGAGAGCATCTCTGCATCCTCATTGATGGGAGATGCCAGAGTGGATCCAGAATATGGTTCCCTGAGACCGTATGGCGGCCTATAGCAGAGTGGCCAGGAGGAGACTGCCAGGGACGAGCTTGAGAAGCCAGGGGATGTGCAATACTGCAGTCATCCCAATGGCAGGAGGGAGGTTATTCAGTTGTTGGGGTGGGGCTCAAAATGTGCAGCCTGAGGTGTAACGTCCTGTGCTGGATTTTGGTAGTTAGCACTGATCCTCCAGCTGATCCAAACCAGACCCTTTCTGCAGCTGTTGGCAGCAGCTGGAAAACAGAGGTCCAGAAGAGCTTGCTTTTTAAAACCTAGCCCAGAGCAGGCGGCTTGTCACGGTACCTGTGTTGTCTTTCACTGCAGTTTTCACATCTTTGAGAGAAGAGGCACGTGGCTGCCTGTTTGTTGTAGAGTCATAAAATGCTTTGGGATGGAAGGGACCTTTAGAGGCCATCCAGTCCATCCCCCCTGCAATGGGCAGGGACATCTTCCACGAGATCAGGTTGCTCAGAGCCCCATCCAGCCTGGCCTTGAATGTTTCCAAGGATGGGGCATCTACCACCTCTCCAGGAAACGCGTTCCAGTGTTTCAGTACCCTCATTGTAAAAAATTTCTTCCTTATATCCAGTCTGAATCTCCCCTCTTTTAGTTTCATAATGCTCCTGTGTGGGCACCGTGTATGTGAAGGGCAGGTTTTCTGCCCATTTGTGACTGATCTTTCTTATTGCTTTTAAACAGGAAATTCTTGATATGTTCTCCCCAGGAACTAAAGAAATGCAAAGAGCTGATGAAGAAAGAGGTGCCAGTCAAGGAGGGAGTGTAGGTTAGTTCTGGTTTTCCATTTTCTTGACTGTGTTCTGACCAAAAGCTGTGTCTTGAATAACTGAAGTGAGCTGAACTACTGGGTATTTTTCATCCCTACACAATTCTGTATTGCTATGGACTTTACCAGCCATAGTCCTGGACTCTGAGCCTGTACTGTAGGGAGGTCAAAGCAGGTATTAAAACAAAAAAACAGTGTGCTTTTCCAAACTGCTGACAAGATTGGAAAGAAGCGATGGCTGTGGGCAGGTGGGAATACAGAGCCATGGGCAGTGTCAGTCAGAATGAGGACCAGTGATGTGGGTACAGCCGTAGCGTGACAGTTTTCGTGGCCTTGAGCAGCACAGCAAGGATTGTCAGGCAGCGAGGCCGGCTGCCAGGGGTGTGTGAGCAGCTCCTCCCAAGCATGGAGACGGGCGTGGGAGGAGCCAGCACTGTTGCTGTGGGTGTGTAGCAGGTGAGAGTGGTGGCAGCTGCTCTCAGGACATGTAATTCGGAGCTGTCGTGGTGGTACTGGGTGGGAAATAACATGAGGGAGGAGGCTAAGTCATGAAAGGCCCTATTAACTGTATGTGTGAGGTGAGGGAAAGAACGTGAGGGTGTTAAGGAGACTGTAAGTTGTGATTAAGGCAGTGAGTGAGATGATCCTTGTAGGAGCTTTCTGAGTGGGTGAGAATGGGGCAAGGCTGCACGTAAGGACAGAAAAGGCCGTGGCAGTTGTTGAGCCAATCAGATCTCAACTAAGAGATGATGATTTGGGCAGTATCTGGCAAAGTCAGCATCTTGTTCATGTTGCGGAGACTGCGTAAGGCCTGACTGCTGGCGAGGAGAGGAGTGTGAAAGGAGTGTTGGAGTGCCAGGGCATGGGGATGGAAGTGGTGACAGACTCATTCCTCAGTTTTCCATGGGCTGTCCGTATAGCCCATGTAACGCATCTTGCATTCAGAAAGAAGTGCCACCCTTTTGGAGAAAAGAGAAGGAAAAAAACCCAGGTAACCTGTGGCAGAGCTCCAACTTGGAGTGAGATTACCATGCTTAGTCTTACCATGCTAGAGTATTAAGAACATTTCCTTGAAACACTTTCCCAAAATAGCAAGGCATGACTTTCTGAAGCAGCTGTTTTCCTAGGAGCTGCATCTGAGCTAAGGCAGATGAGAGAGTCTTGCCTGCCGTCAGTCACCGAGGCTGATGACAGGTCACCCAGCACTTTTGGCAAGGACAGAACAAGATAGATACATGTGCCTCTCTGTGCTGATGGTAATTTCTGGAACGTGTCTTGCATAGGTTGGTGTTCAGGTTTTGCAGGCTGTAGGTTTGGCAGGATCTAGTGTGTCATTAAGATGATGGTAATGACAAAAGCCAGTGGGGTGGGGTTCAGAATCAGAAGGGTAAAAGTTAGAAAAAAACTCGTGGCTTCAGATAAAACCAGTTTAATAATTGAAAAGACATATTTTTTAAAAAATTGTAAGGAAAAGGAAAAAAAAAAACCAACAGAGAGAGGAATATAAAACGCAAGAAAAACAAGCGATGCAAATGAAAACAATTGCTCACCACCAACCGACTGATGGTCAGCCAGTCCATGAGCAGTGGACCCCTGCCACCCTCCCCCCAGTTTTATTGCTGAGCACGACGTCATATGGTATGGAACAGCCCTTTGGTCAGCTGGGGTCAGCTGTCCCAGCTGTGTCCCCTCCCAGCTTGCTGTGCACCTCCACCCTACTCGCTGGCGGGGCAGAAAAGGCCTTGGCGCTGTGTCGGTGCTGCTCAGCAGTGACTAAAACATCGGTGCGTTATCAATGCTGTTTTCAGCACAAATCCCAAACACAGCCCCATGCAAAGTACTCTGAAGAAGCGTAACTATCCCGGCCAAAGCCAGGAAATTAAGGCGTTCTGGATTTCATATAATTTTCAGGAGTGCTTGGACAGTTCAATGCTATGTTGAGGTACGGTAGTTATAATGTCATCAGAAGAGAGGGAGGAGAGAGAAGATGAAGATGGCAAAGATACTCAGAAGCATTATAACCTTTGAGAGAAGAAACATGGCATTTGCAGTTTATATGAACAGTTTTTCTTCAGTGTAGTGTTCTTTTAAAGATTTACAGACGATGTTTTCCTATTTCGGTATCAGAATTCAGTGATTTGACCGTAAAGCTCTACACTGAAATGTGAAAAAAAAAATGACCAATGTATCCTAGAAGGAAGTGTAATGACATAGACTGGAGAGTTTTGCTCTTGTGGTTGAGAGTTCTCCTTCAGACGCAGGTGTGTGGTTTTCACTTGTGCTGTGCAGGGATTTAAAAGGAAAAAATAGCCAAACAGAAAAAAACACCCCTGAAACTTCCTCTGACATTAGAGGGGGGTGAGACATACCACATTTTCTGCTTCTTCCCCTCTCCTGCTTTCTCTTAGGTTTGTTCCTATCACTGTCACGATCACTATTCTTGCTTACTGTAGAGCCAAGACAATGTACGACAGATTTTCAGGCTGGTGTTCTCCTGTCGGGCAGAGATGTCCATGTAGCTGTGCTCAGTCGCAGAGGAAAAAGGCCTCCCAGGTGGGTGCCTGGTGAGTGATGGTTCTCCCTTATCAGCAGTGCTGTCAGTGGAGGGGTTTCAGATCGGTGGTAATTACAGAAGAATGACATGATTATTACTGCGGTAGTCTGAGGGTGGGAGAAGAGCAAAGTTTTGGGGAGGAAAGGATAATTTTAATTAGCTGTAAGATTTTTTACAATGCAGCTTTTGTGGGTCAATGACGACAGTCATGGAGGTGATGGCTGGGATTCTGTAATGGAAGTTCTTTTGCTGGGGAGCTGAAGCCCCAGTTGCCCTTAGTCTTAGTGGGACGAGTGAATCTGGCAGCATGCAACTTGTTTTCTTGAAACTGAAGATGGTTTAGTTAGAGGGCGAGCCTGTTTGGAAGCTTTAGGAGTTTGGGGGCAGAGGCCAGTTGGGGGCTGGGGCCCTCGGGGGAGGGGGCTGTTTCTGCCCCGTGCCCTTGGCCCGGTGCTCACAGCTGGGAATGGGCTTTCCAAACTCCTGCTGGAAGGAGCCAGACGTGGGACCTGTGGCTGAGCTGGGGGACAGGGAGCACCCCTGGACCAGGGTCAGGACCTGCAGCAAACCTGCCTTCAATTCAGCTCTTCCCAGCTGGACGCTGCCCAGGAGTAACTGTGAGGGTTGCTGTTCTCCCTCGGGAAGCACGGCCCGCACCAAGCACAGCCAGAGCTGCGCCTGTGCCGGGAGAAGACTTGAAGCAGAGCCGGGGCTGATGGTGAGAGCTCCCAGCAGCTGTCCAGGTCAGAGAGATGCAGGTAAGATGGCAGAGAGGGGCCAGCAAGCGGTTGTCACTTTTCTTGCAGGAACAGGCTTTAACAGCGGAAGGGAGGCAGGACAAAAGGGCCTTTGAGGTCAAAAAGTGCGTCAGCCAGCTGGCGCGTCGTGATGACAGCAGGGGAGGAAGAGAAGGAGATGCAGGTGACCTGTCTGGGACTGTGCTGTCGAGGTAAGATCTGCCGCACAAACAGAGAGACAGACACTGGGAGGTGGTGGAGTGGGTGAGAAAGGCACCTGGGAGAGAGGAGAGCACAGGGAGATGGGAGACAGAGATGGAGGGGCAAAATCCAGGGTGCTGGAAGTGAGGACGCTTCTGCTGTGCGGGTGCTTGTGAGGTCCCTGGTCTCTGAGTAGCTGTTAGCGTGGGAGCAGGCCCCGGGCTTGTGCAGGTGCTTGTGGTGTCACATGTTCCTGAGTAGCTGCTGGGTGTGAGAAGTCACCTTGCTTGTGACGCTTCTTCTGATGTCACTGCTTGCTGAGTAGGGCAGGAGCAGCTGGCTTGTGCAGCTGCTTATGTCATCGTTAACTGCAGTTTTCACATCATTTCGGAGAAGAGGCAGCTAGGTGCTAGTGTATGGTACTGACTGTCTTGCAGATCTTTTGCTTCTCTTCTCTGTGTCCTGCTCTCTGTCCCTGCCTCTCCTTTTCCCTCTCCCCTTCCTTTTCCCTCTCATCCTTTTGCCTCTGTCCGGCTCCCTCGCCCTGCCTGTGTCGGTCCATCCCTCTGTCCTTCCTCCTGCCTTCCTCTGCTCTCTCTGTCCCGCTGCTCATCTCCGTGTTCCTGGCTGCCCCCTGCTCCCTTCCCCCCGTCCCCTTCTCCCTCTCCCTGTGCCTGCTCCTCACCAGGGGTCTCCTTTCTCTGCTCCCTGCCCAGCTCCCCCTTGTTCCTGCCATCCCTCTGTCCTGCTCCCACCCCTCTCTGCCGCTCTGTCCCTCTCTCCTCCTCCTCCCTGCTCCACCGGGGCTCTGGGGCCAGGGCAGCCCCGGGGAGGCGGCCATGGGGCCTGTGGGGGGATGGGGCCCAGGTGGGGTGCGGGACGGTGTCCCCACAGGGTCAGACAGCAGGGCAGGAGCGCCCCGCAGCACAAAGGGAGCCGTAGTCCTGGGACACAGGGCTGCCAGGTGGCCATGTTGGTTCCCAGGGCATGCCGGGAGCTGTAGTCCTGGGGCATGGGGCTGCTGGTCAGCCATGACAGTCTTGGGAACAGCAGTTATGAAGCGAGATGAAATGCCGTGGGACGGCTCTGCCGGGGACTCTGAAATGTCCGGAGTGCTGCAGGGGGGATTTCTGATTTGCAGCGGCAAATCTAATCACTAAAGGGCACTGATCCTCCCTGGGTGGCAGCTTTGCTGGCTCTCCGTCACCCTGTCACTGGCTTTTTGGGGCCCTGGCTGGGGGGACCCATGGGGCACGGTATGAGAATTCCCTTCCCTAACTATTACATCAGCCAGTCTTTAGAGGGTGAAAGTGTATTAACTTTCTTTGTAGAGAGATATATGATGCATTCACATGATACACTGTCATGTGATGAGGTATGGAGGTTTACTGGAGATTTTGGTATTGTTCATGCTAAAGTAAAACAAAGGAAAGAACAGCCCAGCCCTGGAAAGAAGGCCTTTGCTTCTGGGAAGCTTGGAGCTGTCCAGGAAGGATAAAGGACACCCCGGCTCAACCAAGAGGACGCCAGCATCCTAACCCCTCTGACACGTCTTTGAAACCCTCCCGGCATCGTTGGGCGTCATAGAACAGCAACGCTAGCAAGGCTGACTCCAGGGACGTCTGGATCACTAGACAGGCAGCAAGAATGCTGCAGGACTAGAGTTGCTTTGCAAAGTTTGACTGTGATTAGTAATTGGTCGTGTGGGTGGGAGTGATGAGTCAAGTCGTCTGGTACCTGAACGATTGAAGGCTCTAAGAACCCTGTGTAAAGGCCGCAATTGGGGTGCCCCAATGGGGCTGGGACACGGTCTCTCCCTGAGACCCACCCTGGTGCCCCCCCTCAAATGGTTGTGTCTGTGTGTGTCCCCCCGTATGCAAATAAAGGGTGCAGAGCAGGAGGGTGGGAGGGATGGGGGGGTGAAGAGGGGCGTGGCCTCCGGCAGAGGGCTGTAAAGCAGCGGCAGGGACGGCGTGACTGCAGCAGAGCCGCAATCGTTTGACAATGTTTATTGGGGGGCAAAGACATCCCAGCCAGATTATGCCTTATAAATAACTTAGAAACAATGAAGAACAGGCCGATGTGAGAAACACCCGGAAAAGAATTAGGAAAAAATTGCTGATCAGGCTGGAGTCCTTGCTTACTTGTAGTCCTTCTCTCGATGTTGATCTTTGGACTTCTTTTTCTCCTTGACCTTCTCTACATGCTTTCATTCTTTGGTCACCTGTCTTTTGGCATTTCTTTTCTGTTTTGCTTCCGCTTCCTTCTGTGTGGGTATGTTTTCTTTTGCCATTTCTTAGTTTGTCTTTTTCATTTTCCCGGGATGTGTCCTCAAAATTGGAACGAGCTGACACAGGTGGAAGTGCATGCCTTTCACGAGAATATTTTTCACATGGCTGCTGAGGTATTGAACAATGATGGAAGTTTGCTCGGTGGCTGCTAAAGTGATGCACGTCCTCCTCTCCAGAGAGTGCGTTGTGAGGCCATCTGCTTTTGCAGTGATGATCCTTATGTGACCTGTTGTTGTAAGCCTGACTCGGTTTGTCAAAGTCTCTCTCACAATGAGAGGACTTTCTCTCTCTGCCATCCCTTGTTCCATGAGAGGAGTAATAAGCATTACAGTATCTGCCTTTTTCCCATCTCTGTGCTTCATCTCGATAGTATCTTTCTCTGCTCCACATTCTCTCTCCCCAATATAATGCCCATTCCCGTCTTGTGCTGTTCTTTCTCTGCTTTGGGATCTAGAACGAGAATATTTGCCTGAGCTTCTGACATTGTTTGGACTGTTTCTTTCATGATGGGAAGATCTACGCTTGCTTTCATTGCAATACTCCTGCTTAGGACGATTTTGCTTATTTGTTTCCACACTGCGAGAGCACCTCCTCTTGTGGGAATGATCCTCTGGTTTGCTTCTGGTTTGCTTCTCCTTCTCCCTCCCTTCAGTGTCCGAGTTTTCTCTCTCCTTTCGGTGGTGCTCTTTGTCAGTTTTTGGAGAGTCCTATATTTTTTCCTGATCTTTTTTCCTTTGTTTGTCTCCTTCACATTTTTTATTACCCAGTCCCTCATTTTCTCTAGAAAATTGACTCTCCAAAACTTCATCCAGCTCTGTCATACAAGAGTCCTTAACAGGTGGTACCTCTACATAGTTATTAGAAATGTCCTTTGTATCTTGGCATTTGTCTGTAATAGCTAGGGATGCAAGTTTTTTAGAAGCACATTCCATGTCAGACTTTATCGAGGAAGTTTGCCCAAATTTCTCTTTGCTCTCAAGAGACCCTTTGAAGTACAAAGGATTTCCTTTTGAAATTAGTTCAGGTTCTTTTGATCCTCTTGGCTCGTCTTTGTCTCTACGGTCTTCCGACTCACACTGCCCAAAGAATTCATCTTCAGCATCCAAGGATTTTTTCCTGACCTTGTGCTGACCATTGATATTGGGATGCGCATTATCAGCTTTCGTTGTAGTACTTTCAGCAACTTCTTCTTTGGTAGAAGTGGTTTCAGAATCTGACTGAGTAAAAAGGTTCTCAGCCTCACAACGAAAGTTGGAAGGAACCTTCCTGGATTCTTTATAGGCAAACAGTGCTGCCATCACTACAGTTGCCATAAGAGCACCATTCTCAGAAGATTTCCGAGGTCCGGTGGCACTGCACAAAAGAAAAACAGGTTTGTCACTTGAAAAAGTCCATCGAAAAGATGAATGTTAGGAGTAAAATCCCGTGAAGTAAAAAATTTGGTGGCTGCTGGAAAACTCTGAAAGACATTCCCTTTAGAAGCCTGTTCTTACACCTTCCTCAGCTCCCAGAGAAGGTGTTTTTTTCTCTTGAGTCTGCAAGCATTGCATTAAAAATAACACACCCAACGCATCTGTCTCCCTCCACTTGCTGCTCTGAATCACCTCGCTAGCCGAAGCCGCTATGTTGGCTCTCCCCCGACTAGAAAAAAGTAAACACAGGGATTTCCCTCTCTCTCCCAAATGGGAGAGCAGGTGGTGGGAATTTACATTCACATATCCTAGGATGGAAAAAAGGGAAAGAGGAGTAGAAAAAGTATTCCAGACAGTGGCAAAAAATGGAAAACCATTCTACGAAGAAATGAAAGTTTTCCAGGAGGCCTCTGCCTGTATTTAATATCAGAATAATACAGGCTCAGTGCTGGTGTTTGCACCACTAGATGGACAGTGTGGAATTCTCTGTACTGATATCTTTCTATTAAATGGTATTAGTAGACAGGTAAAACAATGATAAGCCTGCATGAAACCTTGTTTGTATCAGAGGGTACTCATTTTACCTTATTCTCTCTGATAAGCTCTTCAGCTGGCTGTATGTGACAGATTCTAGGATTCTTTCTGGAGGAACCAGCGACAAAGCTATAGGACCTACATTTCATAGAATCATAGAATCCCAGGATGGAAGGGACGTCGAGAATCATCTGGTCCAACCTTTCAAGCACAATCTAGACGAGATGGCCCAGCACCGTGTCCAGCTGAGTCTTAAACGTGTTCAGCGTAGCGGAGTCAACCACTTCCCTGGGGAGATTATTGCAATGATTGACTGTTCTCATTGTGAAAAATGTACCTCTCGTGTCCAGTCGGAATCTCCCTGGGAGTAACTTGTACCCGTTACCCCTTGTCCTCACCAAGTGACTCCTTGTAAAAAGGGAGTCTCCATCTTCTTTGTAGCTCCCCTTTAAGTAGTGGTACATGGGGATGAGATCACCTCGAAGCCTCCTTTTCTCAAGGCTGAGCAAGCCCAGCTCTCTCAGCCTATCCTCACATGGCGGCTGCCCAGACCCTGGATCATCTTGGTGGCCCTTCTCTGGACCCCCTCCAGCCTGTCCACATCTTTTTTGTATAATGGGGACCAGAACTGTGCACAGTATTCCAGGTGTGGCCTGACAAGCGCCGAGTAGAGTGGGATAATGCCTTCTTTATCTCTGCTGGTGATCCAAATCTTCAGGGTATTTTACATTCTCAAGAGAGACCAAGAAGATTCCAAAATTATCCTGAAATACTTCGTGGTATAGCCTGAGAAAAAACACTTCCAAAACCACAGACTAGGATTATATGAATGTATTTTTTGATTCCTTTAAAAATACCTTTTCTCATAAACAACATTTAATGGTTTAAGTTGCAGAGAACTGTTTTCTGCAGAATTAGCTCCTTAAGAGTAAGGTATATTCTTATGGTCACACGGGAACTTTATTGTTATTGAAAGGGAAACAAGAAGCCATAGTTGTTACATTGACTTTTCTTAGACTGTAGTTATTAGTTCTTGCCTGCAAACATTAACCACTTTTAAATGAGTATTCATCTTTGGGAAATCTCCCATTCCAAGAGGATAAAGTTGCATTACAGCTGTAAATATACCTTCTTGATCTTTCCACCTCTAAGATTTGCAAATCTTTTCAGTGATCTTGTGAGAACATTGGGAGAATGATGCATCGTATACCTCTTGGACGCAGGAGCCACCTTTTTACACCTTAAAACCAAGCACAGACCAATGTTCGGACATGCCTTTTAACTTCTGGCCATATCAAAATTTCAGGGTGCAACTTCACGCTGACAAAGGCTGTCGAGCCCCGGTGTAGACAATACTAGGAATAAAAGTCTACTGTGAGCTACCGGCCACAATTCGTAGAATATATTTCCAGAGACTCAAAGAGAAACCCCAAGATTACTCTCTTTGCAACAAATGTATTCTTTTCCAAGCTTTGAATGGAAAACATGGAGACCATTTACATGGCTTCCGCAGAAGAACAAGGTCCAATCCGCTCCCATCCACCACCGAGTTCTTTTCTTTTAACAGTATATGGGTTGAAATAAAATGAGTTTATTTTAGAAAGCTGTACAAGTCTTTACGCATCGCGACCCATATTCACAAAACATCTTCCCTTTAGATCCAAAGTAATATCCAGGAATGGCTCATGTGTATCAGAAACGGCTTTGCAGTTCAAGCACTTTACTGGCATCAAAATACAAATGCTTAACAATATGTGAAGGAGACTAACCGTGCAAATTTCAGTTCTTAATACCTCTTACTTTAATCAATCTACAAACTCCTTTACTACAGACAGACAAAAGACACAGGCCAGTTCAAAGGAGAGTAAGATTTTAAAAAAGTGCCTCGAGATCTTAGACATCCCCCAAATAGTTGATGAATGAGTGCTGGGGCTTGAGAAGGTCTCTCTAATCTGGACATAAATGATCATCAGCCCTCAGAAGATTGAAGGCACAGAGTTAACTCTTCAAAGAGTTTTTCTTTTTATGAAAACCAAAGGCATAGTTTTTAATTTACGATAGTAAATAAAGGAGTAAGAGGGACTAGAGAACATTTACAAGTTAATTTGTTCATGCTTACTTGGTGCTTCCATTCAAGCAAGCTTTCTGCGAAGCATCACCAGTGAAGCCTAAGAATTCACGGGCATCCTCCTGGCTGCCAAAATTGAAATGTTTTCCTATTCCTAATAAATAGGAAGGTTATATTTATCTCAAATAAAATGAAAGAAACCTCATATTTCTAAAATTGCTCTTCTTCAAAGTATCAAGATAACTTCTATGCACCAAATAATTCTTTGAAAACTTAAGAAATAGAAAAAAATAAAATTAATGGGAGTTTCCATCATGCACATCATACAGAAGCCTTCTTTGGGACCTGAAGAGTGAAAGAAGAAAGCATCCCAGTCTAGTCAAGTAGACATTGCTACAGAAAAACCTAAAAAACTAATGATCTTGAAGCTATAGGTGTCATGTCCACTCGCCATGCTACATTCTCCTCTCCTAAGGTGTCAATATCCCAACAGTTTGGTGACATTGTATTATGCAGAACGGTATAGAATAAAAATGTCGATTAAGTCTGTATGAAAGTGCGTTTTCTGATGAGAAATCTAAGTAACTATCGCCATGTCATTTTTTTTGGCGGGCTGACAGGAATGTGAACTCCGCAGACTGCAGAATATATGAGGAAACAATGTTGACATTGATGATACAGCACTAAGAGAGAATGCCTGTTATTTCCAGCACACTGCTGTGAGGTGAGCTACATGACACAGAGCTAAAATCCTCTGGGAGAAAGGAAAGATTAAAGTGTAGCACGCATTAGTATTTCTGCCCCCCTTTTTTCAACAGGATTCTTTTAACTGAAATCATTTATATATACGGTAAGAAACACAGTTTAACTTTCTAGCAATAAATACTAAGATACCAGACTGGAAAGCATACAGGTGCCTTTGTGAAAATCCACATCGATGGATAGGAAAAGAGGCTCCTATGGACAAGCCGTAGCCTACGCAGCAGGAAGGGATCGGTCAGAGCCTCACGGCGGCACCACTCAGTTTCACGCCTTGCAGGCGCTGGCGAGCTGCAGAGATGGTCCAGAGTCTCTGCTGCCAGTTGTGGTTCAAGCTGAGTCCCAGGGACAGCTGCTGCCCCAGTTCTCCCATTCCTAGCCAGCTCTTCTGGGCAGCCATTGGCATCCAGCTGGCAGGAACTGGCGGTGCATCTTGCATTCAGAAAGAAGTGCCACCCTTTGGTGTAAAGAGAGGGAAAAAATAAAAAAGGTAACCTGTGGCAGAGCTCCAACTTGGAGTGAGATTACCATGCTTAGTCTTACCATGCTAGAGTATTAAGAACATTTCCTTGAAACACTTTCCCAAAATAGCAAGGCATGACTTTCTGAAGCAGCTGTTTTCCTAGGAGCTGCATCTGAGCTAAGGCAGATGAGAGAGTCTTGCCTGCCGTCAGTCACCAAGGCTGATGACAGGTCACCCAGCAGTTTTGGCAAGGACAGAACAAGATAGATACATGTGCTTCTCTGTGCTGATGGTAATTTCTGGAACGTGTCTTGCATAGGTTGGTGTTCAGGTTTTGCAGGCTGTAGGTTTGGCAGGATCTAGTGTGTCATTGAGATGATGGTAATGACAAAAGCCGGTGGGATGGGGTTGAGAATCAGAAAGGTAAAAGTGAGAAACACACACGTGGCTTGAGATAAAACCAGTTTAATAATTGAAAAGACATGTTTTTAAAAAAATTGTAAGGAAAAGGAAAAAAAAAAAACCAACAGAGAGAGGAAAATAAAACGCAAGAAAAACAAGTGATGCAAATGAAAACAATTGCTCACCACCAACCGACTGATGGTCGGTTTCACTGAGCAGGCGGCGTGGGACGCCAGGTTGGCCAGCCTGCCCATCCTGCACCCCGTCGGCACTGCCACGCTCCTCGGGCCGGCGCCGGAGCCGGTGCCGGGCCGCCGCGAGTGTGCTGACAGCCAGGTGAGTGCTGGTGCCAGCCCTGGGGGAGGGAATTGGGGAGGGGGTGGCAGGTTGCGGGATCGCCCTGTAGCCATCCTTGCTGGGAAGATGGGGACATGGGGCAGTGGCATGGCATCTCCTGGATGGGGATGGCCTTGTGTGATGTGGGCTGAAGACCCCCCCAGAGTCCTCAAGAGCTAGATTGGCTCCTGGCTGTGCCGTGCTGGCTGTGCCATGGCGGCGGTACATCGGCAGTGCCCTGTGCCAGGCATGGCAGCTCAGCCAGTGGCACCAGCCTGGCGGCCGTGCCACATACAGGCTGGCACCAGAGCAAAGGCAGACAGCAGCCCTGGGGGCCCCAGCGGTGGCAGCTGCTTGGTGCCGTCCCGGCCCCAGGGCTCGCCCTGGTCACTGGCCCTCCTCTCGCCACGGTGTTTGGCAGCTGCTGAGCACAGCTGAGCACAGCTTGGTCCTGCCCCATGGACCCTGGCACCAGATAAGGTGTGGGGCTGGGCTGGCTGCCACTCCCCATGGGAGCAGGCTGCCACACTCGTGGGGAGGTGAAAAAATGCATGAGGTGAAAGCACAAGCACACAAGCATTTCACAAGCACACAAGCATTTCACCTCATGAAAAAAACATGAGGTGAAAAAATGCATCAAAGAGCCAGAGCCCAAAGCAGAGGGAGAGGAGAAATAGGGGCAGGTCACGTGGCTTTCAAGGTAACATCTGCCCCAGAAGCAGAATAACAGGAAAAGGCATTGGGAGGTCCTGGAGTGACGGAGCAAAGTGCCTGGCAGAGAGAAGAGGCCAGAGAGACAGGAGACAAGCTAGAGATGGAGGTGAAAAAGGTGGCATGTGGAAAGTGAGGATGCTCCTGCTGTGCAGGTCCTTGTCAAGACCCTGGTGGCTGAGCAGCTGATGGGGAAGGAGCAAGAAGCTGGCTTCTGCTGCAGGTGCTCGTGGTGTCACCTGCTGCTGAGGAGCTGATAGGGCAGGAGTTTTTCATTGACTTGTGCGGATGCTGGTGATAGCACTTGCGACTGAGTAGCAGATAGATAGGAAAAGAGGCATGGCCTGCTTAGGTGTCAGTGATGTCATTCGTGGCAGGAACTGGCCCGTTGCTTTTTCAGGTGCCTGTGATGTTACTGGTGGCTGAGTAGCTGATAGGGCAGGAGTCTGTATGTGATTTGTGAGGATGGTTTTTGATGTCCTGCATGCCTGAGAAGATGCTAGGGCAGGCATGGAGAACTGTTTTATGCAGGTGCAATATGCATGGCTAAATAAAGAGAATCAGTCCCCTTGGTAATTCTCTGCTGAAGTCTCCTTGCCTCTCTCCTAGGCCGGCAAAGAAGTGACTTTTACACAGGTCACCAGAGCAGGACTGCTGCCAAGAAAGATCCCTGCGCTTGGCTGCTCACCTCGACCCTGTTCCTGCTCCCGTCCCCATTCCCAGCGCCTCTCTCGCTGGATTCGATGTCTAGAGGGCACAGTAGTCCCAAGCGCTGGCTTTTGGAGATAAAAGAGGATGCCGATGGAGAAGCACCTTTGCTCCTTTTGCAGTGAGTCTCGCGGTAGGCTTGGGAGCCGAGTGTTTTATACTTTCTGTGAGGAGAAGTGCCTACCTGTTTCTGCCTCGGTTTTGCCTCAGAAACTGATTTCCTATCTAGGACGCCTTGTGACAGGCTCAGAAATGGGCCAGAAGGCGTATGAACTGCAGCTCTTGTGGGACACTGCAGAAGCGTCTTCAAGGGGAAGTGTGGTCTTTTTTACTCAAAGTCCACTGGCCAAGTTTGCCAGGAAACCAGCTTCTCAACAAGATGGCCCTGCTGATGGGGACCGTCAGGGGCAATGCTTGTAATGCCTTGGTTTCCTTGTCTCTCTTGCACGGGATGCTGCACTGGGGAGAAGACAACGTGAATCGCACGCAGGCGACCTGAGCCTCTAATGGAGCAGCACTGGAGATGCTCTGTTCCCAGGCATTTTTTTTCCCTGAGATCTCTACCTGCTAATTTCGTATGCTCAGCAGCTGTAGAAAACTTCCACCCTTCTGGATCACAAGGGTGCTTTCATAACAGAAGTCTCGAGTTAAAAAATTTCAAAAAACCCCCGAACCCTTGTGTTCTTTCTTGCATGGTCAACTCTCTACAGAAATGAGAAGCACCGCTTCGGACTGGCTTTGGTTATGATGGCAATTTTATTGTTTCAATCGTAAATGTCAAGTCTGATGGTTAGCATTCTTTTGATAATGTTTGTCTGCGGCCTTTGATGGTAAATTGCAGGTTGTGGTGGCAGGCTCCGTCACAAGTCCTGAACGTTTCTTTCCATAAGCCACGCGCCTGAAACACCTGGCAAAGTGTGAGGCAACATTTGCTGGTGATGCTGCAACTGTTGCTTACTTTTGAGTCCTCCTCTCCAGAGTTCTCTCTGGATTTCTTTTTCTTCTTCACTTTTTTGCGTTTCTTTGTCAACTCTGGATCACCAGAATGCTCGCTGCTGTCTTTTGCCGCTTTCTTTCGGATCACTTTCACCCCCCCCTTCACAGGACTGTTTCCTCTTTCTGCATGGTTGTTTTCCATTTGCCTGGCAAGGGCCTGCAGACTCTGGGTGAACTGGCACTGGTGGGAGCGGACGTTGTTGAAGTGAGGATGTGCCCAGCTGCCGCTCACCTGCTGACCCAGGATGCGAGTCTGCTCTGTGGCCGCTCGAGCCGTGCACACCTTCCCCTCCTGAGCTTCTGCCGTTATCAGGGCTGTTCCTCTGCCATTGGGAAGAGCTGCACAGGTCCCCACTGCCATGCGGCAGCTGACAGTGAGGGCGCTTCTGCGTTTCCGCGAGGGCAATGCGCCTCCGCTTCGGAGGCGGGCAGTCTGGTTGGCTTCTGTTCAGCTTCTCCTCCTCCTCCTCGGTGTCGGAGCGTGCTCTCTTCCTGCCGCGGTGCTGATGGGGAGGTCCTGCAGAGTCCCGTGTTTGTCTCTTCCCTTGGATCCTGGGCCTATTTTCTCCGCCTTCTTGATTTCTCAGTGCCAGGGTGCCTCCAGAAAATGCCCTCTTCAGCACTTGATCCAGCTTTGCCATGGAAATGCTCTTTGTCTCTTGGCATTCAGCGCCTGCTCCAGGGGTCAAATCGTGGTGCCTGGAGAAGCAACAGTGATCTTAGTCTAGGGTTGTTCTTGCAGCCTCCTCATGGCTTCAGTCTCATCCTGTCACTTTCTGGCAGCACTTGATACGACAGGCAGAAGACTGAAGCAGCGCTAGAAGCTGGAAATGAGATCATGGTCTTCCAGCCATGTCTGTCCCTCTCAGAGCAGTAACTCATCCTAAACCCTCCTGGACCTCCATTTGGCCTCTTTTTGCAGCTAGCCAGTCTCAGGGAGCAGACGGCTAGCAAGTTACACAAGCGCAACAGTTTAGTGCCAGACAAGGAGGGAGAAGGCAGGAGGTGGGGAACTGCAGAAGAGACAGAACTCAACGGGACAAACAGGCATTCTCTCCTAGGCCAGAAAGCAAAACCCACCGGAGGAGAACACCACCGCCAAGGTCAGTGACAGGAGGAGGAGTGTATTCTGAGCACTGTTGCACACTTGTTATTACCTGGCATAGAAGAGTAAATATGCACGCTGGCAGAGAACCGTCTTGATGTCACAACGATCCACAGAGGCATCATTCATCTTGTACCAGTGTCCATCGCTGGCCTGCAAAGAAAGGCAGCGCTATCTTTAGGTGCACTGCAGGGTTTTTAAAGCAAAACCACAGGCAGAACACCACTGAAGGACACGGACACCATACACCAGTGCAAATCACAGAGTTGTCTGCTACCTTCACGAAGCAGTAATAGTGTCCTGCCTGGCAGCCGGAGCCTTCATGTACCAGGACGGCATACAAGGAATAGAGGAGTGGTTCTCCAGGGGCTTCAGACATGTACGCAGCAAGGTCCAGAGTTTCCGGATACTGCACAACCTAAAGAGAGACCAAGAAGACCCCCAAATTATCCTGAGAGTCTTTAGGGAGCAGCCTGAGAAAACCTTGCCAGCAAACCCAGGCTAGAGGCATAGAAACAGATCTTCGCAAAGATTCATCAAAAGCAGGTGTTGCCATTTCATCACTGCCGTGGCAGAAAACTGTTGTTGGCCAAAGCAGCTCTTGACGAGCGCAGTAAAGTGCTTCTCTTCACACTGGCACTTTCCTCTTGCCACAAGGGAAAGAGCAAGGCATAGCTATTGCCTTGATTTTTCTTAGAGGGCCGCACTCGATAGTCGTCGTGTGCAGACACGAACAACTTCCAAAAAAGGGTTCTCCTTCGGGAAAGGTCTCCTTCCAAGCAGACAAAGTTGCAGTGCCCTTGTGTACATACCTTGCTAATCTTTCTGCCAGAGAAAGCATCAAATCTCTTCAAGCAGACTGTCAGGACATTGGAGGAGCGGTGTATTGTGAGCCTCTTGGATGCAGTGGCCAGCTGTTCACACCTTGAAACAAGCACAGACCCAACTGTTGCAGCCCATCTTCTCCCCACTCTGCCCCCCACCCGTGTAGGGCTGAGTTAAGGCTTGTTTTGCCCAGCTATCGTGCGCACAGGTTTGCATTTCAGACCCCTTAAGCCCACACGCTCTCACCGAAGCTAGCTTCGGTCTGGGGTGGCTCGCTTTGGAGAGCAGCAGTCTGCAGTCTTTACAAGAGCAGACCTAGGCATGACACTGTTCAGAGAGCCGGCAGGGGCTGCTGCTGCTCCAAGGACTGAGGTCTCCTGCACAGAGACGCAAGCATCCAAAAAGCCTTGGCAATTAAAGGGTTGTTTGGTTTCTTGAGGAAGCTGCTGTTGCCAAATCCCTGCCCAGAGCTCCTCCTTGCTTTGGCTCCCCACTGCACATGGGACCTGTCTTTTCCCTTCTGGCCCAAGGGGTAGTTCAGTGGGCAACTTCCGAGCTAGGAGGGTTGACCACCTCCAGGGCAGACGATGCCAGGAATAAAATTCTCATGAAAGCTTTCCAAATATTCAGGTAGAAGAGAAAAAAACACCCTTCTTAGAAATGAATGCATTCTTTTCCAAGTTCCAGATGATTCAGGTGGATTAGTTGTACGGGGAAGAAAAAAAAAGGAAAAAACCCCAAGCTGTCTCATGAGTGGGTTTCTCAATTAAGTCAGAACATAACTGGTGCTCCCAGACATGCAGTACCGTAACCCAGTAGCTGCTAGGAAGATGTCATTAGTAATATTCTTACTTGCTACATTTATAGCCATTTTCGCCCTCCAGCTGCTCAGGTTTGACAAAGTCTTCCAGAGCTGCAGTGAGAGTTGAGGCTGCCTGGATGAGAAAGAAAGGAGAGCACTAAGCTCCTGGAAACTCAGAATCCCAAGAAATAGCTGCCCGTGTGGGACCAGCGTTATCCCAATAAGCAGCTACCCCTGGGCGGTACCAGAGTTGCCTGTGGTATGCGTGGTCAAAAGCAGCAAAAGCAATCAACCCCATCCATCCAGCAACCGGACGCGTCTTGAGGGAGTCCAAAGCAGGGTGGCATGACAGTGCCATCCTGGCTGCAGATACCACCCTTACTCTTTGCCCAGCTGACAGCCAGCACCCAGCACAGGCAGACCATTTAGAGGGCTTCCAGAGAAGGAGCCCAGAAGCCCAGTTCCCTTCCCGTCCACCACCAAGCTCTGGCGTGGCAACAGCCCACAGTTTTAAGTCAAGGGAGTTAACTGCAGATAACCTCGGCCCCCTGCAGGGGCCTTGAAACCTTTTGCACCACAATTTCCAAACATCTTACCTGGATATCCAAAGCAATATCAAGGAATGCCTCGTAGGTGTCGGAAACGGCTTTGCAGCTCAAGCACGTTACTGGAAGGCAAAAAGAAATGCTTCTCAGGTTGGGAAGGAGGCTAACTGTGCCCATTTCAGTGCCCAACACGTACTGCTTTGGAGACACTGGACACAACTGCTGCGTACTAGAAGCTGTTTACCACGACGAGAGAAAGAGCCGCAGACCAATCTAAGGGCAGTAATATTTCTAAAAAGTACCTCTTGATCTCAGAAAGCCCCCAAATATTTGATGGACGATGGTAGTTGCTTGAGAAGAGATGTCCAAGCTGGAAAGAAATGGTAAGGCAGAGAGTTATCTCCTCCAAGAGTTTTGCTTTGTCTGAAAACCCTGGGCATCGGGTTTCCTTGATGGGAGTACACCAAGGAGTCCAAAGGGCTCAGGAGCATGGAAAAGGTAATTTGCTTGTGCTTACTCGCTGCTTCCACTCGGACAAGCTCTCTGCATGGCATCGACAGTGTAGCGTAAGAACTCGTGGGCGTCTTCCAGCCTGCCAAGCTGCAAATGTTCTCCTATTCCTAAAGAAAGAAGAAGTTAGTAGCTGTATCCTACAAGAAGGGAAGAAAGCATGTAAAAGCAGCTGAAATGCCTTACGTGTGAGGACACCGAGGACAGCCCTAGGCTGGATGGCCCTGGCTGAAGAATGCAGGACCCCGTTAACATGCGCTTCCATTATGCACATCATGCAGAAGCCTTGCTGGCGACCTGAAGAGGGAGGGAGGGAGGGAGGGAAGCTTCTCAGATTAGCAAAATACCCACAGCAATGGGAAACTTAATGGAGATCTTGAAATTAGAAGATAACGGTCTCCAGTCCCCTTCTCCCAAGGTGCCAATGTCCCAACAAGCCCGGGCCATTTTAGTGCATAGAAAACTTTCTCCAGGGGGATGCTTAAGTGACAGCAGTTTTCTGTGCAATAAGCAGAGAGAGTTGAACTGGCAGGAACAGGGACCGAGACCCGGGGCCTGAAAGTGGTGCCTTTCTGAAGATGAACACACCTAGGTAGGACAAGAGCCTTCTAGGCTTGAGCGTTCAAAGAACGCCACTCAGGGGGCCGACAAAGAAGGGCTGCTTTTCTCCTCAATCAAATTCCAGATGCTGGGAATCCTTGGGAAGTACCCAACAGATTTACAGGGAGATGTTCCTGAAAGTACTCACATGACCGGCTGTGCTCACGCGAGAGCAGGTAGTTGGCCAGAGGGGGTGTGTACGTCAGGCACTGCAGGACGGAGTTGAGGTAGCAGGTATTGCCCAGGTTGTGGAGTCCTGCTCCAGCTCTCTGTCTTTGCTGCCAGTCCATGCAAATCTTCTCCAGGGGAAAGGGGATGCGTTGTGGCAGAGCCATTCCCTTGGCAAGGACTGCAGGGAGATAACGTTTGAAAAGAGATGAGATGATGCTGTTGTAAGTGAGCCTATTTTGAGAGTTGACTCCTGTAGAGGAGCACCCAGGTAAACCAGCTCTAACCTCCAACAGAGAAACATCGGGGGAAGCCTAACACTGCCATTGGCATTTCCTGGTTAAGAAACAGTTTTGGAAAAGAGTCTGCTCCCCTGCTTACTTTGCTGAAAGTCCAACAAACCCACACTCTGGTTTCTGTGCCTCGGGCTGCCTTCCTTTCCCTCTCGACTCTTGAACGGGCTTATCAGGTCAAGTCTTCCCTTTTCCTGATTGTAACTTGATGAAAAGAAGCAAGTCCCTAGCCCAGAAGGTAACCCTACTGATGTCAGATCTTTCTAGGAGCAATGTCATCTTTCCAAGTCTTGTACGTAGTGGCAGAGGAGTGACAACACGCGTTTTTCCTGCGTCTAATCGCAAACACCTGGGTGAGTCTGGCTGCTGTCAGGAAACGTCCCGAATTCCCTCTAGGTTGTCAGCACATCAGCATTCAGGGAAGGAGCACCAGCCACGTCCGTTGCCTTTGGGGATTCACAAAGCCCAAGCCTGCTGGTGAAGGCGTTACTCACGGGAGTCGTTCCCCATTGTGGCCATCGCTTCTCTCGGGAACAGAGGGGAAAGCTTTGGGTGACAAAGGATGTCAGGACACGCTCGAGAAAGAGAAGATCAGCGCCAATCCCGTCACCTGATCACAAAGAAATAATTGTAGCTGAAGAAAATGATTCCAAGAACCCCAAATGTAACCCACAGAACAGCATCCGCCATCCAAAGTCTTTCAGTGGTACTTGTAACTGCTGCAGAGCTGCAGGCTGATGGCCCTGCTGTCCCTGTCACCAGACTCCAGTTGACAGCAATTGCCAAGGCCCTTTTGAAAGGCTGCATTGCGTGTCACCTTCTCTGAAGAGGACCTGCTGCTTACCTGCTGCTAGCGTTAGCAGCAGAGCCCTCTGGCTCTCCAGCCTACCCTTCCCAACCTTGTACGCAGGTGGGACCGGCTTTCAGCTGCTACTTTAACGGCTGCCTTTGCTGTGCTCCTTTTCTGTCTCCCTTCCTACCGTATCATTCAGGGTGGGCTTCTTGTCATTCTAGGCTGAGCTCAATGCCTCAGACTACACTGCCACCCTGCTACTTAACCTATGCTAGGATATGGTAAAGAAAGAAGAGTTAGTAACTAGGAACTCTAGCCGTAGCCCTGGCCGGCCTGTAAAGGTGTAACAGCTCAGCCTACAGCTCAGAAGGTATAGAGCAGCCTATACTTTTATCCCCTATTTACCTACTCTATGATCTGTCCTGAAAGTCAAATCATAAGTACCTTTGAAAGAGGATGGAAGCTGAGGAGAAGTGGGCAGTAAATGATAAATGGTCAGAAAAAAGTAGGCAAGCAAGTAGCAAAGGGAGGAGCCAAGTTATCCCGAAGGCCAGCTCAGCCCAAGTGGCTTTTGCTGGCCCGCTTTTCAGGATCCCAAGGCCTGGCCAGGTGAGCTCACAAGCACAGGATGGGTGCCGCTTCACTGCCCCTTTGTGACACAGGGCCACACGGGGACGTGTCCCCTCAAGGCCACACGGCTGCCATGGCCTGGGCACCCTTGGCCTGGTGCCGCCAGCTGGGAATTGGCTTTCCAAAATCCTGCTGGAAGGTGCCAGATGTGGGACCTGTGGCCGAGCTGGGGGTCAGGGAGCACCCCTGAACCAGCCGCAGGACCTGCTGCCAACCTGCCTTCAGATCAGCTCTTCCCAGCAGGACATTGCCCAGGAGTAACTGTGAGGGTTGCTGTTCTCCCTCAGGAAGCAGGAACAAAGATTTGGGGGCATAGGATATTTTTTATTTTATTAGCCATCTCATTTTTTGCAGCGCAGTGCTTGTGGGTCACTGAGAAGACGATCATGGAGGTGGTGGCTGAGAGTCTGTAATGGAAACTCTTTTGCTATGGAGCTGAAGCCCCAATCACCCTCTAACAGTCTTAGTCAGACGACTGCATCTGGTCATATACAGTTTCTTTTTTCCCAACTGGCGAGAATTCCGTTCGAGGCAGAGCCTGTTTGGCAGTTTTAGTAGTTTGGGGACAGAGGCCAGTTGGGGGCTGGGCCCTTGTGGCTGGGAGCTGTTTCTGCCCCGTGCCCTTGGCCTGGCGCTGCCAGCTGGGAAGGGGCTTTCCAAAATCCTGCTGGAAGGAGCCAGATGTGGCCACCCCCAGCACGGCCTCAGGGTCAGCTGCCAGCCTGCCTTCAGATCAGCTCTTCCCAGCAGGACATTGCCCAGGAGTAACTGTGAGGGTTGCTGTTCTCCCTCCGGAAGCACGGCCCGCACCAAGCACAGCCAGAGCTGCGCCTGTGCCAGGAGAAGCCTTGAAGCAGAGCCGGGGCTGATGGTGACAGCGCCCAGCAGCTGTCCAGCTCAGGAAGATGCAGGTAAGATGGCAGAGAGGGGACACGGACTGATGGTCACTTCTCTTGCAGGAAGAGCATTTAACAGCAGGAGGGAGGCAGGACAAAAGGGCCCATGATGTCCAAAAGCGCATCAAACAACTGGTGCAGTGATGATGAGAGCAGAAGGAGATGAGAAGGAGATGCAGGTGACCCGTCTGGGACCATGCTTGCGAGGTAACATCTGCCCCCCGAACCCAGAGGCAGCCAGAGGCAGTGGGAGGTGGTGGAGTGGGGGAGAAAGGTGCCTGGGAGAGGGGAGAGCAGGGGGAGATGGGAGACAGAGATGGAGATGGAGGGAAAAAGCCCGGGCGTTGGCAGTGAGAACGCTTCTGCTGTGCAGGTGCTTGTGATGTCACTGGTGGCTGAGGAGCTGATAGGGCAGGAGCAGGCCCCTGGCTGGTGCAGGTGCTTGTGATGTCACTGGTGTCTGAGGAGCTGATAGGGCAGGAGCCGGCCCCTGGCTGGTGCAGGTGCTTGTGATGTCACTGGTGCCTGAGGAGCTGATAGGGCAGGAGCGGGCAAGTGTGAGCAGCCATAAAGGTGACTGCTTAGAAAGGGAAATGCCCGAGCAGAAGAACGTTCCTGCGAGCCCGGGAGCTGTGATCCTGGCGATCAGAAGCATCCCTGAAACGTGCAGCTGGGCGCTTTGCAGCACAGCTGGGGACCGAGAATCCAGGCACCTCCAGATCATCTCAGAAGTGAGACTCTGTCTGTTACGTTATTGTTCCCCCTTTGGGCTCACTTTTGGAGTCGGATAGGTTTATCCACCCACCTCTGGGATGGATGGGTCCCCTCTGGGATCGCTTTGTCCTCCCCTCTGGGGTGCTTTGGCCCTTTCTGAAATCTAATTCACTTTATACCAGTATTAGATCTCCATACAAGTAATCCATCATCAGTATATCTGCTGATGTTTGGAGGATAAGTTCCCTCCCTAGTGACAACTTTGTAGTAACCTGGTTGTTGCTGTTCTGTTGCTTATTCCTAAAGGATTGGTTGTTGCTATATGATTGCTTGCTGCTTTTACTGACTGCTGCCATCCTATTGATTGATGCTCTGCCATTGATTGCCGATAGGAATGGGAAGCAGGTCCATGCCCTGGAGCTCCCCAGGACTCCTCCCAGGCATCTGCCCCAGTGTTTTGTCCTGCTGTGGAGGGAGCTGAAGTCCTGGGTAGCAGCCCCAGACTGCACCAGGGGAGATACCTGAAGAGTTTGGTGCATGTCGGAGGCACTCTGGAACTCCTCGCAGGGATTTCCCGGAGTCTTTTGGTTTCCTCTGGAGACAAGTGAATTCCCAGGTAGCCGCCCCAGAATCTTCTAAGGTAGCTACCCAAAGAGCATTGTGCATCTTGGGGGCAGGTCCATTCCTGTTTTTACTTCAGGACTTTTCCCATACATCTAACAGAGTGTTTTCATTTTCTTTACAGGCAGCTAAAGTCCCAGGTGGCTGCACCACAATTTTCCTAGTTAGTGGCAGAGTTTTCTTTGTCGTGGAGGCAGGCCATGCCCGATAGCTCCTCAGGAATCCTCGGAGGAATCTCCAGAATGTTTTGGCCTCCCCTGGAGACAGCTGAATTTAGCAGGTAGCCGTCCCAGACTTTTCCAAGGTAGCTCCCCAAGGTGTTTTGTGTATGCTGGAGGCAGGTCCATGCTCGGTAGACCTCTGGGACTCCTCCAAGGCAGCAAGTCCTCCAGTTTTGCCTTTCTGTGGAGCCAGCTGAAGTCCTGGATAGAAGACGCATATGACGCCTGTATAGTTACCTGAAAGGTTTTGTTCATGTTGGGGGCAGGTCCATGCCTGGTAGCTCCCTGGGAATTCTCCCAGTCATCTCTAGGACTGTGTTGGCCTCCCTGGGGACAGCTGAATTTTGCAGGTAGCAGACTCAGACGCTGCAAGGTTGTTAGATGAAGAGTTTTCTTGAACTTGAAGGCAGGTCCACGCCTGGTAGCTTCCCAGGGACTCCCAAGCAGCTCTGCAATGTTTTGGCCTCCCCTGGAGATGGTGAAATTTTGAAGGTAGCAGCCCCAGACTCCCCCACGGAAGTTATGCAAAGAGTTTTGCCTCTGTTGGAGGCAGTTCCATGCCCTGTAGCTCTCTGAGACTCCTCCCAGGCAGCTTTGGAGTGTTTGCACTTTGCCTGGAGACAGCTGAAGTCCTCAGTAACAGCCGCAGCCTCGCCCTAGGTAGTTACCTGAAGAGTTTTCTTCATGTGTGAGGAAGGTCCATTCCCAGAAGCTCCCTGAGACCCCTTCCAGGAAAACCTAAGAATGTTTTAGCTTCGTCTGGAGACAGGTGAATTCCCTGCAGCAGCCCCAGGCTCTTTGAAGGTAGCTACGCAAAGAGCATTGTGTATGTTGGGGGAAGGTCTGTGCTCAGTAGCTGTGCGGGAATTCTCCCAGGCACGTTCAGGATTGTCTTGGCCTCCTCTGGGGAAAGCTGAAGTCCCAGGCAGCAGGCCCAGACTCCTGCACGGTAGCTACCCGAAGCGTTTTGTCCATGTTGGAGGCAGGTGCAAGCCCGGTAGCTCCCTGGGACTCCTCCCAGGCAGCTGCAGAATTTGTTGGTCTTCCTTGGAGAGAGCTGAATTTCACAGGTAGCAGCCCCTGACTCCTCCAAGGAATCCACTCAAGGGGTGTTTTCACTGTTGAGGGATGGTCCACACCCTGTAGCTTTCTGGGAGTCCTCCCAGGCAGCTTAGGAGTTTTTTGGCCTTCCCTGGATATAGCTGAAGTCTCGGGTAGCAGCCCAAGTCCTCCTGGTTACTTACGCCAAGAGCTTTCTTCATATTGAAGGCAGGTCAGTGGCCGATATCTCTCTGGAACTCCTCCCGGGCATCTCCAAGAGTGTTTTGGCTTCATCTGGAGACAGCTGAAGTCATGGGTAGTAGCCCCAAACTCCTCCTAGGCTGCTAATTCAATTGTTTGTCCATGTTGGAGGCAGGTCCATGCCTAGCAGCTCCCCAGCATTCCTCCTAGGCATCACCAAGAGTGTGTTCACTTCCTCTGGAGATGGCTGAAGTCTTGGGTAGTAGCCCAGTAACCCTCCTAGGTATTTTGTTGAATAGTCTTGTTCCTGGTGAAGGCAGGTCCGTGTCTGGTAGCTCCCTGTGACTCCACCCAGGTATCTCCAGGATTGTGTTGGCCTGTGCTGGAGAAAGCTGAATTCCCAGGTAGCAGCCCCAGGCTCTTCTGCAAGTAGCTACCCAAAGAGCACTGTGTATGCTGGGGGAAGGTCCATGCCCCGCAGCTCCTTCGGACTCCTCTCAGGCAGCTCCGGAATGTTTTGGCCTCCCCTGCAGGCTGGGGAATTTCGCTGGTAGCAGCCCCAGACTCCTCCAGGGAATCCACTCGAGGAGTTTTCTCAATGTTGGAGGCAGGTCCATGCTCTGTACCTTGCTGAGACTCCTGCGAAGCAGCCTGGGAGTGTTTTTTCGTTCCCTAGAGATGGCTGAATTTTCTGGGTAGCAGCCACAGACTCCTCCTCAATAGTTACCTGAAAAGTTTTCTTCATGTAGGACTCGGGTGCATGCCTGGTAGCTCCCCGGGACTCCTCCCAGGCATCTGCACAAGTGTTTTGGCCTCCTCTGGAGATGGATGAATTCTCCAGCAGGAGCCCGAGACTCTTCAAAGGTAGCTATGCTACTGAGCATTGTCTATGTTGGAGGCCGGTCATGCTCTGTAGCTCCCCGGGACCTCTCCCAGGCAGCTCCAGAATGTTTTGTCCTTTTCAGGAGATGGATGAATTCCTTGGTTAGCAGCCCCGGACTCTTCCAAGGTTGCTCGCACAGGCGTTTTGTCAATACTGGAGGCATGTCCGTGCTTTGTACCTTGCTGGGACTCCTCTCAGGCAGCTTGGGAGTGTTTTGCCGTTCCCTGGACACAGCTGAAGTCTCTGGTAGCAGCCCCCGAGTCCTCCTAGTTAGTTACTTGAAGAGCTTTCTTCACATTGAAGGCAGGTCCATGCCCTGCAGCTCCCCAGGACTCCTCTCTGCCATCTCCAGGAGCACTTTGGTTTCTTCTGGAGACCAGAAAATTCCCTGGTAGCAGCCCCAGACTATTCTAAGGTAGCTACCTGACCAGCAGTGTGTATGTTGGGGGAAAGTCCATGCCCAGTAGCTCCCCAGGACTCTTCCCAGGCATCTCCTGGATGGTGGTGGACTTGGCAGTGGTAGGTCAATGGTTGGACTTGATGATCTTAAAGGCCTTTTCCAACCTAAATGATTCTATGATTCTCCAGGGGTGTCTTGGCCTCCTCTGGAGAAGGAGGAATTCCCAGGTAGCAACCCCCGACTCCTCCAAGGAAGCTCCCTGAGTCGTTTTGTCAACGTTGGAGGCAGGTCCACGCCTGGTAGCTGCCCGATACTCCTCCCAGGCAGCTCAGGAGCATTTTGGTTTCCTCTGCAGACAGATGAAGTCCCAGGCAGTAGCCCCAGACTTTTCTAGAGTAGCTACCCGAAGAGCATTGTGTATGTTGGGGGCAGGTCCATGCCTGGTAGCTCTTCTGCACCTCTTGCAGGCAGATCTGCAATGTTTTGGCCTCCCCTGGAGACCACGGAATGTCACAGGGAGCAGCCCCAGCATCCTCCAGGGAATCCACCCAAGGAGTTTTCTCCATGTTGGAGGCAGGTCCATGCTCTGTACCTTGCAGGTACAGGAGCAGGGATTTGGACTCAATGATCCTTATGGGTCCCTTCCATATCAAGGCCTTCTATGATTCTATGATGTGCAGACAGGTAGGATGCTGAAGAGGTTTTAATTGCATCTAAAATCAGTAACTCGTGGATGCAGCCGCACCTACTACCTTCAATTTCTGATGCAGTTTGGAGCATCACCTCTGGTTAAAGTCCTCTAATCCTTGCCCTTATAACACCCTCTAATTTGTCACTTTGAACACTAATAAACGTGGCTGAGGAGGGTGACCTTTTTCCAGGGGTTCAGTGACTTTTCCTCAGGTTTCAGTACACAGTTTGGGAGACAAGCCAGAGCTGCTTTACTCCTTTTAGATGCTCATCAGACATGACCTGAGGTTTGTGAGCATTCCCACACTGCTGCCCAGCTGCACCGAGGCTTTTCTCCACGGCATTGACATAGCACTTGACCTCATCTGGCGTGGAAGTCTCGGTCTCATGCCCTTGCCACTGACAAGTGCAGATCACCTTGTGTACTCAGTAGCCCTCGCTTTATGGTTCTGTGATTTTTCTGAGGAAGGTTTCTTAGCTCTGCTGCAGGAGATGGGTACAATGCAAATCAAGTAGCTGTGTTTCAGATGCGCTGTTTCTTCAAGGGCACTTCTGGCAGGGGTAGAAAGAGACCGTGGTTATCCTGACCCAGTAGATTCTGTGTTCCCTGTTGTGGTTTTCCCTCTGAGGAGGATCAGAAATGATGAAGAAAGAGACGTGTTTTCATCATGGATGGCTGGCAGCTAGGCTGTCAGTGTCTTTCTATTGCATTTGCCTTGTCACCACTGACTCAACCAGGAACCGTTTGTTCTTCTTCATGTGGAGACCTAGTGGTCCGACACCTTCTGAGGGGCATGCCATTTTAGGAGTCCTTCCCAAGGAGGGCAGCAGGGGTCGCAGAGCACATGACCTCAGAGGGCCAATGGAGACAACCGATGTCCATTTTCTGTTGGGGTGTAGTTTTTCCTTGTTTACTTCACAGAAGTCCCCATGTTGCCGCACATTCTTTGGATCAAGTTTACCCTACTGCATCATCAGGTGTAGGCATGACTTTTAAAGCTCAGCCAACCCCATCACGTGTCATTCCTCATGCTTTTTCTTTCCATAGCTGCACTCAGAAGAGCTTGGAGAGCGTGAAATACAGGTGGATGCCAGACAGATGCGCCTCCTAAGAGACCCCTGCTTTACTCTCCACCCTGGCAGAGTCAGGAGGAGCCCTGGCCAGCAAGCAGAAGGAGAGGTATGAGGCAAAGCCAGGCTCAAAAGCCCTGTTGCAAGGCATCGCATGTGCAAAATCACTTTCTGATGCAAAACCAGGGTAGACGCACATAGGAACTGCTCCGCAGTCTGCTCTGACATTACCTGTGAAACTAGCAAGGCTGCTTCTTTTTAGGCATGGCCTGTGCCTCTTTCAGCTCAAAATGACCATGTTGAGCAATGCTGTGCCCTATCGAAGTAGAATGCAGCCGGAGAGGAGTTGGGAAGGGGGGTGTGAGCAGCAATAGCGTCCAGGTGAGCAGCAAACCCCAGGTATCTTTCCTGGAAGCAGTCCTGCTCTGGTCACCCTGTGTGGTTAGATGTCTGGTGAAGAGGACAAACCTGGCAGCATTTTCCTTCTGTACCTGGTGCGGTCGCAAGTCAAGCAGTTAGCCTGGCCGTTTTCATTATTACCTGCCTCTGCATTTGTATCTGCACCTGCAGTGGCATTTACCTCTGCCGCGTAACCTTAATCTGTAATGGTATCTGCAGCTGAAATGACATCTCAGATGGTATCTACATCTCCAATGGTAGCTGCAATGGTGTCTGCATCTGCAGTGGCATCTGCATCTGCCTACAAGTTACAAGTTACTAAATCTTGGAATATAACCTGCACTGCATAATATTCTTGGCTTCTTTTTAGTTATTTATTTTTCATATTTTATTTGGCCTTTTTGGAAGACAGCAAAAATGGACGGGGTTATTTTGGATTAAGAGAGAAGGTGTCATTTTCACCAGAGCTTCAGATTGCCAAAGTTGGGCTTTTTTTCTTTTTACTTTTGATTTTTGCAATCAGACACACCTGTATGCTCTGGCTGCTCCATTTCCCAGCCCCTGGGGCAGCGGGAGCATGCTGACCAATAGCACTGGCCTGCCCCTGCTTTTACTGTTTTCTGCGTTGCCTGGCTCATGCCCGTCCCCCGCTGCTGAGGAAGCGGCGTCTCTGCAAAGAGCCAGGGCAGAGCGTGTTCTGCAGCGGGGTCTGGAGATACAGACGCTGCGGTTGTCGGTGGCTCCTTACCCGCTTCTGCAACAGGGTTGGGACAACTCTAGTCGGGTCCGTGTTGGAGCCGTTTGAGTGTCGGAGGCAATGAAGGGATTTCTTTGGTCCCTCCCCAACAAAGGCAGTGTGGGCTGGGAGTAAGAGTGTTGCAGTGGTCAGGAGGGTGTTTTCTTCCTCACAGAGACGAGCGTGCCTCCTGTACGAGCAGGACCCAACCTGCGAATCCCCAGCAGAAGGTTTCTTGAGCAGCGCTGTGCCCCCTTTCCCCAGCTCTGAGCTCCTGGGCCCCTGGGGAGGCAGGAGGAGGGCAGGGACTGTGAGAGCCGGAGGCAGAGGCCAGGAGAGGGGATGGGGGAGCGGGGCGGAAGGTGACATTGCTGGGGTGCGGTGAGGTCACTTGCGTGGGAGGAAGCTGATTGGTCAGGAGCAGCAGGTGGCAGTGAGGTGCTCAGTGCCTGCCAGTGACAGCGCAGAGAGGAGGGAGCTGGGGGGCAGAGGAGAGGCCGGTTGGGGGGCAGGCAAGGGGCCAGCAGCGAGGGGAGGGCTGGGGCGGGGGCTGGTGAGGTCACTTCTGCCGGAGATGCTGATAGGGTAGGAGCAGGCCCGTGGCTTGGAAGTTGCTTATGAGGTCACTTCTGTCCCTGCAGGTGATAGGCCAGCAGCCGGCTTGTGGCTGGGTGGGTGTTTGTGAGGTCCCTTCAGCTGGAGCTGCTGCTAGGCCGGCAGCAGGCTGGAGGGGCATTGCCGGGTCTCTCCTCTCCACTGTGGCCATGGTGTCTCCTCCTCCTGCCCCCTAGCAGGACGAAGAGCCTGGCTGAAGGTCCTGGCGGGCTGTGACGAGCCCTGGAGCCCTCTCCTGCCCGGGCTGAGCCGCCCCGTGCCCTCGGCCTCTCCCTGGGTGGGGAGTGCTCCCGCATCATGGCTCCAGCTGGTGGATGTCTGTCCTGTATCGGGATGGGGGGGACGTGTGGGTGTGGAGGGAGGAAGCCCCATATGTGGCACGGTGTCGCATATGTGGTCTGAGCAGTGCTGAGCAGGGGGATAACGCCCCGGTGTGCTGTGTGTGTATCTGTAATGGTGTTGGTATCTGCATTGGCGTGTGGAATGCTGTCGATATCTGCAACGGGATCAGTATCTGCAACGGCCTCTGTATCTGCAATGGTATTTGAATGTGCCGTGGCATCTACGAAGGTATCTGCATCTGGAATGCTGTGTGTGCAACCGTACCGTTGTCTGCAACTCTCCAGTGCAGATGGCGTTGCAGGTGCAGATACCATTGCAGATAGCGTTGCAGATGCAGATACGATGGAAGGTTCGGATGCCCTTGCAGATAACATTGCAGATGCAGGTAGTATTTCAGAGGCGGGTGTCACTGCAGGAATCATTGCAGATGCAGGGACAACTGCAGGTGCTGTTGCAGATGCCAGAAGAGATGCAGATTCCATTGCAGTTACAATGGCAGATGCAGATACAATTTCAGATGCAATTGCAGGTGTGGGTATTGGTGTCTCTGTGTTAGTATCGGTGTCTGTAATGGTAACTGTGTGAGTACCTGCCTGTGTAATAGTACCTGTATCTGAATCTACAATTGTATTTGTCTCAATGTCTACAACTGTATTTGTATCAATAGCTTAACTTGGAATGGTAACTCTGTCCCTTGGAGAATGGACTCTCATTGTATCTGTACTTCTGTGTGTAACTGTATCTGTACTTGTACTTGCATCTGCGGTGGTATTCGTGTAATGGTGCCCGGGAGTGCACTCCTGTACTGTTTAATTATATCTTTATCTGCCGTTGTATCTGGAACTTTATGGACTTTGTGCCTGTATCTGCAATTGTATCTGAAATTCCATGGGCATCTGTGTCTGTAATTATACTAGTTTATGCAGTGGTATGGGTGATGGTGCTGGTACCTGTGGTGGTGATGGTGCCAGTAGTATCTGTGCCTCTGATGCTATCTCTGTCTGTGCCTGTAACTGTGCCTGTAAGTGTACCTGCATAGGGAATGGTACCTGTACCTGCACGTGGACTCGCAATGGTTTCTGTAGGTGTCTGTGTATTTGGTTTCTGTATGTGTAACGGTACCCCTACCAGGAATGAGATCAGTGGCTCTACGTGTATCTATAGGTGTAACTGAATGTGTATTTGTGTCTGTGGCTCGTCTTGCATCTGTGATCGCATGTGCAGTTCTGTCTGTATGTGCCACTGTATCGGCAATTGTATCTGTGATTGCATCAGTATCTTTCTAATGGTACTGGTATCTGTAGGTGTATCCGAAATGGCATTGTCGATGGTATCTGCAATGTCACCTGCAACGGCATCTGCAACGGCCTCTGCATCTGCAATGCTGTCTGCAGCTGCAAAGGTATCTGCAGCTGCAACGGCATTTGTAATGCTGTGAGTGTCTGCTGTAGCCTCTGCATCTTCAGCGATACCTGCATCTGCAACGGCGTCGGCATCCCCTCTTTTGTCTTCACCTGACTTTGCATCAGCAATGGTTTCTGCAATGGTTTCTACAGTGGTATCTGCATCTGAAATGGCGTCTGCATCTGCAGTGGTGTTTGCTTTGGTGTCTGCACCTGCCGCATTATCAGGAATGTGATGTGCATGTGCAAAGGTCTATGCAATGGTTTCTGCAATGGTATTTTAATCTGCAATGCCATTTGCAATGGTATCTGCATCTGAAATGGTACCTACATCTGCAATGGTATCTGTAACTGCTCTGGCATCAGCAGTGCTCCCTGCATCATCAGTAGCCTTTGCAATGATACCTTCTGCTGCAATGGCATCTACATCTCCATCTGCAATCGTATGTTCACCTGCAACGCTATCTGCAATCGTATTTGCACCTGGAATGGCATCTGCAATGGTCTATGTGCAGGTATGTGAAATGCAACAGCATCTGTAATGTCCTTTGCATCTGCCTCCGTCCCTGC
Organism: Platalea leucorodia; assembly: GCF_965183815.1. Lineage (NCBI taxonomy): Eukaryota > Metazoa > Chordata > Aves > Pelecaniformes > Threskiornithidae > Platalea > Platalea leucorodia. The sequence goes on from NW_028121308.1 coordinate 103,798, forward strand.
ATCTGCAATGCTATCTGCCACAGCATCTGCGTTGATACTGCATCTGCTCGTGTTACGATGTGAGCATCTGCAATGGCATCAGTGGAGGCGGTGACGCGTGCTGAGATTATGCTACCTGCAGCTCTCTGCACCGCCATCTGCAGCAGTGCAAGCAATGGTACTTGAGTATAAAGCGGTACCCGCAATGCTATATTCATCTGCAGGGGTATCTGCAATGACACTGCATCTGCAAGGCTGCCTGCAACGGCGCCGCCACCTTGCAAGGTGTCTGCCATGGTACCTGCATTTGCAGTGGTGTCGGCTTCTTCAGAAGTATTTAGTTGTGGAACAGCATCTGCATCTGCAAAGGCATCTGCCGTGGCCTCTGCAATGCCAATTCATTCTGCAATGCCATAGGCAATGGTCTCTGCATCTGCTATGGCAGCTGCGTCTGAAATGGACTCTGCCATGGGATTCGCATTGCTCTTGGCTATCAGCACTCTCCAAGAGATCTGCATTTGCAGTAGCACCTACAATGGCACCAGCATCTTCAATGGCATCTCCATCTGCAGTTCCATCGGAAATTTCATCTACGCCTGCAGCGTTCTCTGGAATGGTCTCTGCAATGGGATCTGCCTCTGCCTGGGCTGCTGCATCTTGAGCGGCATCTTTTCTCAGTCCCCTTCTCAGAAATGTGCCCAGGAAGGTGACTGGTCCTTGATTCTCCCAGGGAGCAAGGTGAGGCCGACCAGCCTCGGGGTCCCCGGGGCTGCTTTTGGTAGTGTCCTGGTTTCAGCTGGGATAGAGTTAATTTTCGCCTTGGTAGCCAGTATGGGGCTGTGTTTTGGGTTTAGGATGAGAACAATGTTGATGATACACTGATGCTTTGGTTCTTGCTAAGTAGTGCTAAGCTGTCTCTAAATAGGTGCTAAGTGGTGCTCACACTGGTCAAGGACTTTTCAGCTTCCCCTGCTCTGCCGGGGGCACAAGAAGCTGGGAGGGGGCACAGCCAGGGGGAGTGCTGACCCAGACTGGCCAAAGGGCTATTCCATACCATATGACGTCATGCTCAGTATATAAGCTGGGGGAAGAAGAAGGAAGGGGGGGGACATTGGGTATGATGGTGTTTGTCTTCCCAAGTAACCGTTACGCGTGATGGAGCCCTGCTTTCCTGGAGATGGCTGAACACCTGCCTGCCCATGGGAAGTAGTGAATGAATTCCTTGCTTTGCTTTGTTTGCGTGCACGGTTTTTGCTTTGCCTGTTTAACTGTTCTAATTTATTTTACTTCAATTATTAAACTGTTCTTATCTCAACCCACGAGTTTTCTCCCTTTTACCCTTCTGATTCTGTCCCCCATCCCACTGGTGGGGAGTGAGCGAGCGGCTGCGTGGGGCTTAGTTGCTGGCTGGGGTTAAACCATGACAGGTAGCTGTGTTTCTGTCAATGTCTTTATGTGTAATGGTTCCTCCTGGTCTGTTGTGGATTCTCAGTGGGCAATGGTGTCTCTTCTGTATCTGCTTTTTTTTGAGCAATTGAATGTGCACTTGTATCTGCAATGGCCTCTGCATCTGCAGTGGCATCAGCAATGGTTTCTGCAATGCCAGTGGCACCTGCACCTGAAGCGTTATTTGCCAATGGCACCTGCAGGGTTATCAGCAGCGGTACGTGCATCTGAAATGGTGCCTGCCCTGGTGTTGGAACCTGCAGTGCCACCTGCAGTGGTATGTTCAGTGGCACCTTCTCTCTGTTTATCGGTACGTGTAGTGGTAGCTGTGTGTGTAATGCCGTCTGTAAGTGTAATTGTATCCATACCTCCAGCTGTCTCTGGATCAGCAATTGTGTCTGTGTGCGTTGCGGAGTCTGGAGCTGGAGTTCTGTCTCTGCTTGTACCTCTGTGGGTATTGGTGTCCGTCTCAGTAACTGCACCCGTGTCCGTCATTGTATTTGTATCCATGTCAGCATCCTCATCCACCTCCCTGTCGGTGACTGGCTGTGTAGTTATCTGTATATTTCTCTGTACCCCTGCCTGTAACAGCACATCTGTGTGTAACGGCAGCTGCAGTTGTATCAGCGTCTTTATGTGTAAGGGTTCCTTTGTCTGCCGTGGTACCTCTGTCGGCAGTGGCGTCACTTGCTGTCGCTGCTCTTGTTGGTGTAACTGAATGTGCACTTGCATGTGAGACCGTCCTTGTATCATCAGTTGTGTGTGTAATTGTACCTTTATCTGGAATGGTGTCTGTTCTGTGCCTGTATTTGCAATTGTATTGGCAGTTCAATGTGAATCTGTGTCTGTAATTCTGTCGGTCGCTGTGGTGGTACTGGTACCTGCATTTCTAATGGTGCCAGCATGCGTGTCTCGAATGGTGTCTGTAGCTGTACCTGTCCTTCGGCCCGTTACTGCATCTGCAATGGTGCCTGCAATTCTTCAGTGCCACCTGGAATGCAGTATTGGATCTGCAAAGGTATCTGCATCTGCAACAGCATCTGCAATGGTGTCTGCATGTGGAATGGCACTTCTCTCTGAATTTTTGCATGCATCCGCAATGGCATCTGTGGTCATATCTGCGCCTGCAGTAGCATCTGCAATGGTGTCTTCGATGGTATCCTCGTGCAATCAGATGTTCTTCTGCCACTCTAGCTGCATCTGCAACACCGTCTGCAATGGCATGTGCCTCTGCAATGCCATTTGCATTGCTATCTCCATCTGTGATGTTCTGAGGAATGCATTGTGCCTCAGCAATGCCATCTGCAAGGGTGTCTGCAATGCTAATTCATTCTGCAATGCCATTTGCAATGGCATCTGCACCTGCTGTGGTATCTGCGTCTGTATTGGAACGTGCAACGGCATACACATTGCTAAGAGCTTCTGGAATTGCTCCTACAGTGGTATCTGCACCTGCAATGGCGTCTGCATCTGCAATGGTGTCTGCATCTGCAATGGCATCTGCAGTGGTATCTGCATCTGGAGTGGTCTCTGCAATGGCATTTGCTGTGGTATCTTCAATGGCACCTTCAATGCTATCGGAGCATGGACTGAAACTGCAATGGCATCTGCGTGGTATCTGCATCTGCAACGGCATTTGCCACTATTTCTGCATCTGCTATGGTATCTGCATCTGCGATGGCACCTGCAGTAACATCTGCTTCTGCACTGGTGTCTGCCACTGCAGTTGTATCTCCAGTGGTATCTGCCCTGGCACCTGTATCTGCAATGGCATCAGCACCTTCAAATGTTTCCTTTGCAATGGCACCTGCAATGGCATCAGCATCTTCAGTGGCATCTCCATCTGCAGTTCCATCTGAAATCTCATCTGCATCTGCAGTGTGATCTGGAGTGGTCTCTGCAATGGTGTCTGCATCTGCCATGGGATCTTCATCTGCAGTCACGTCTGCAATGGTGTGTGCGTCTGCTCTGGCATCTGCAATGGAGTCTGTAATGGGATCTCCAATATTTTGTGCCAGTAACTCTCATTGTATCTGCATATTTAATGGGTGTCTGTAATGCTATCGGTATCTGAGATGGTATTTGTGATGCTCTTAATAGCTGTATTTCTGTCCAGCTGTCTCTCGTGTGGGACCAGCAACTGTCTCTTGTGTGCTGGCTGTACCCGTAATTGTACCTGTAACTGTGTCTGTATTGGCAATGGTATCTGCATCTGCACGTGTACTTGTAATGGCTTCTGTGAGTGGACACGTATCAGTATCTGCAGAGGTATCGCCCTCTGCAATGGTATTTGCAATCTGTGTTGGCACCTGCAATTGTCTCTGCGTCTGCAGTGGTATCTGCATCCCCAGCGGTGTCTCCACCTGCTGTGGAATCTGCACTGATATCTGCATCTGCTGTGCTCTCTGCATCAGGATCTGCAATGGTATCTCCATCTGCAGGTGCCTCTTTAATTTTAACTGCCTCTGCAGCTGGTATGGTGCTCTGCTTTGGATTTGCTCCTACACCAGTGCTGATAACACAGGGGTGTTTTGCTTATTGCTGAGCAGTTCTTACTTAGGTAGCAGGGAGGCCTTTTCTGCTTCTCGCAGTGCCCTGCCAGTGAGCAGGCTGGGGGGGCACGAGAAGCTGGGAGGGGACACAGCTGGGACTGCTGACCCCAGCTGACCAAAGGGGTATTCCAGCCCATCGGATGTTGTGCTCAGCGATCAAACGGGGGAGGTGGCAGGGGTGGGTTGGGATGGGATACTTGGAGGGGGCTGCTGTTTCTCAGGTACTGGCTGGGCATCGATCGGGTTGGTGGTGAGCACTTGGGGTTTTTTGCATCACGTACTTTCTCTGGGTTTGTTTTTCTTTCTTGTTTTATTCTCCTTTTTTTCTTCTTATTAAACTGTCTTTATCTCAACTCCAAAGTTTTTTCACTTTTACCCTGCCGATTCTCTCCCCATCCCACTGTGGGTTGGGAAGTGATCGAGCGGCTGTGTGATGCTCAGCTGCCCACCGGGGTTAAACCCACCGTGGGGGTCGAAGGATCTGGGGTAACAAAAGATTTGACCAGAGTGTATTAGAGGGAACCTATGATTATTACATCTGCTTAACAGTTGTGGTCGCGATGTTGACTTACCTGTTCTCGACATGGGTTTATCTGATCCATGTCCTGCTCCCTTTTTTGCTGTGCTGTGTAGCACTGGGTGGTGTTTTGTCTGGAAGGATGATGATAAAAGCAGTGGCCTTGAGCCTGCTTTGGTATTTGTGCCCTGCATTGATGCCTTCCCTGTATTTTGGGAACCATCTTATGGAAACAATGAACAGTTCCTTTTCTTCCCTTTTCTCCTCCGAGAGCCAGTCGGTGGAGGAAACAGAGAATGGCACCTTCCCCTTTTTCTCCCGTGGGGCAGGTGTTTTCTCCCTTGTTACAATAACTCTTCAGTATCTTGATCATCCTTGGGTAACCAGAATACTCCTGTTGGTGCTTCTCAAGAATATTGTTCCTGCTTTTTCAAAGGTTAACCAAGTAGAAATACCAGCATAGGGATATGACCCAAGGCAGCGTGGTTATAGGTGGGAAGGCATGTGGAAGAATGTGGTCAGGTGCCTGGAAGAGTTGTCACCTGCGGTGGTCTGGGACTTCAGCCCCAAACAAGTGTGGGATCCCGATGAAGCGCCAGAAGGTTTGAAAAAAAGGGTGTCCTGGCCCTGACTGTGCCAAAGAGACACAAATTGTCGCACTGTTCTGGGGCCTGGCCTGTGCCTACTGAGCACTATTCATTCCCTGTTCAGCAGCCTCAAGGAGAAGAGAGGGTCTCTGCATCTGAAGACATACAAGCAGCCACTGTGGCTAAACCGGAGACCCAAGCCCCAGCTCTATCAGTTTCCCCTACAGTCGGCTCCAGCTGAGCGTGAAGGAAAGGCATCCCTTCAAAGAAGATGGTGCAAATGACCAAGTCAAGTGGACCCCTGCTGAGGGGCGTATGCAGTATCGGAGGGAATTAGCTGGGAAGACAAACATCATAGCCCCAAACATACCACCCCTCCCTGCCTTACTCCTTCTTTCCCCAGCTTTATTGCTGAGCACGATGTCATCTGGTACGGAATATCCCTTTGGTCTGTTGGGGTCAGCTGTCGTGGCTATGGCCCCTCGCAGCTTCTTGCCCACCCCCAGCCTACTCACGGGTGGGTCAGAGCGAGGAACAGAGAAGCCCTTGACGCTGTGCAAGCACTGTTCAGCAACAGCTGAAACATCCGTGTTTTATCAGGACTGTTTTGGTCACAGATCCAAAACACAGCCCCATCTGGGCTGCCATGAAGAAGATTGAGTCCATCCCAGCCCAAACCAGTGCAGTGAGGCATGTGCTACTCCTACCATGAGAGCAACACAAAGCAGAGAGTGTTCAGTAACACGGGAGGGGCTGTTTTATCCCACAGGCCTTCAATCCCATGTCTTGAAAACAGCCCGACTGCAGCCAACCCCAAAGCCCCGCCTGCCCGGACGGGCTCCCAGTAGCAGAGACGTGTTGGTGCAGGGGGCAGATGCAATTTTTGGCAAAGGACTTGGGAGAAAGGGGGTGCCTGTTTCTCAGGACAAGAGGGAAGATCTCTCACCTCTCTCCCCTGTTGTGCCATCTCCCTGCTCATGTCATAGTGGCCCTTCAGATGATGTGGGCTGATGTCACAGGGGGATGCACTGCATGACAGGGAGGTCTCCCCGGTGCCACGGCAGTGCCGGCACTTGCCAGCGAGGCCTGGGTGCTGCTGGGCACTGCTCAGGGGCTCCCCACCGCTGCCCTTCAGAGCTGCTCCACGGCTGGGAGCAGGGTCAGGAGGCAGCAGGGATGGGCTGGGGGACCCTCGCTGACAGACAGGAGAGGAGCAGGTCAGAGAGGAGTTTTGGGTGAGGAGGCGGGAAGAGCGTCCCTTTTCCTGAGCTGAGGGCAAGCAGCAAGCGCGATGGAGGGCTGCTGCACCATGGCCGTCAGCTTGAAGCTGAGCTGCTTGTTCCCCACACTCCTGCAGCTCTGTAGCAAGGGTGAGGGTTTGGGGAGCTCCTTCCTGAGGGGTCGCATCAGGGCTGTCAGCTGTCAGAAGCTGGAATTGCTGGGCTGTGGGGGTGGCCGGAGAGGGCTGGGGGCTGCCACGAGAGCCCTGCCTGAGGATCCCACCGGGCTTGGGACACAATGTGGCTGCCAGGAGTGCAGGTCCTGGTACTGGGGCTGCCCTGAGTATCAAAGCTCCTTTGGGCATGGCTCGGTCCCCTCAAAAGTGGGGCCATGGAGGGCCAGCTTTCTGTGCGAGCTGGCAGTCTGAAAGTGGGGCACAGCCCAGCTCCACAGCCATGGCAGTGTTTTTCTGGGCTCTTTGTGTACACCAGCATCTGTCGTCGCCTGGGCAAGGAGCTTGCTGAGAGTCTGTGAGCTGGCCAGCCCAGGGCCTGAGACCTCTTTCCCTTGCTTTGCAGAGATCGTGGCTATCTGGGGAGCTGTGTCTGATGGCATCCTGGGACAGCTGAAGCTGGACAAGGGAGGCTGGTGTCCTGGTCCCTCTCACCCTGCAGGGGTTCAGTCCTCCTGAGAGCCTGGGCCCTGAGGAACGATCCCTCCCCGAGCATCATAGCAGCACACCAAGAGCACCCCGTGTGCCCAGAGCAGCTTCTTGGCAAACCGGGAGAGAAACCAAGTCCAGATCCAGCCTGAGAAAGCATGCAGCACACCCTAGGGCTTCGCTCTTCCCAGTGGTCAGAGTGGAGATACCAAGCAGAGAGAAAGGGAATGATGCTTGACCCGCTTAGTGGATGAGGGGAAGGCTGTGGATGTTGTCTAGTTGGACTTCAGTAAGGCCTTTGACACAGTCTCCCACAGCATTCTCCTGGAGAAGCTGGCTGCACACGGCTTGGATGGGTGCACTCTACGCTGGGTTAAAAACTGGCTGGATGGCCAAGCCCAGAGAGTGGTGCTGAATGCAGTCAAATCCAGTTGGCGGCCGGTCACGAGTGGTGTTCCCAAGGGCTCAGTACTGGGGCCGGTCCTGTTCAACATCTTCATTGATGATCTGGATGAGGGGATTGAGTGCACCCTCAGTAAGTTTGCAGATGACACCAAGTTGGGTAGAAGTGTGGATCTGCTGGAGGGTAGGAAGGCCCTGCAGAGGGACCTGGACAGGCTGGATCGATGGGCCGGGACCAACTGCATGAGATTCAACAAGGCTCAGTGCCGGGTCCTGCACTTGGGTCACAACAGCCCCATGCAACGGTACAGGCTTGGGGAGGAGTGGCTGGAGAGCTGCCTGGCGGAAAAGGACCTGGGGGTGTTGGTTGACAGCCGCCTGAACATGAGCCAGCAGTGTGCTCAGGTGGCCAAGAGGGCCAATGGCATCCTGGCCTGTATCAAAAATA
>NW_028121307.1:0-56489 GCF_965183815.1 Platalea leucorodia
GAGGCAACAGGAGCAGGAAGAGCAGGAGGCACCAGGAGGCAACAGGATGAAGAAAGAAGAGGTAAAAGGATACCGCAAGAAGGAATAGTGAGAGCGAAAAGTAGCCACTAATGAGCACGAGACTGTAATATACAGGAAGGGAAGCAAGGCCTATTGTAAGGACCGGAGCCTGCCAATCAATAGCCAAAACCCATAACACCTTCAAATTCCGTCTAGCACATTCAAATCATGTCTGTCATTGTCTTGAACCCTTTGATCCCCTTGTTTAAGCACCACAAAGTACTGTCATGTACCACACAGCTGCTCGCTCACTCGCCCCACCTTGGGGGGATGGGGCAGAGACTTGGAAGGGTAAAAGGGAGAAAACTCGTGGGTTGAGATAAGAGCAGTTTAATAGTTGAGGGATAATAAAATAGAAGAGCAGTATTAGTAGTAATAATAATCTCATAATAACAATACAATAATAATAACCAAAGGAAGTGATACACTATACAATTGCTCACCACCCACCGACCGATGCCCTGAGCAGCGATCGCTGCCCCACAGACAACTCCCCCAGTTTCTATACTGAGCATGACGTCATATGGTAATGAATAGTCCTTTGGCCAGTCTGGGTCAGCCGTCCTGGCTGTGCCCCCTCCCAGCTTCTTGTGCACCTGGCAGAGCATGGGAAGCTGAAAAGTCCTTGACTAGTGGAAGCACTACTTAGCAACAACGAAAACATCAGTGTGTTATCAACATTATTCCCATCCTAAATCCAAAACACAGCACTGTACCAGCTACTAGGAAGAAAATTAACGCTATCTCAGCTGAAACCAGGACATCCCTCAGGAGAGGGGAGCGAGCGAGCAGCTGGCGGGGGGCTTAGTGGCTACATTATGGAGTTATTTCTATTTTCACTAAAAACAGTAACAGTAGCATGCTCTAACATTTCTTTTCTCCTTCTTGATGATGATATACTTAATTTCTTTACTTTTATTCCTCTCCTTCGTTCTTACTTTACAAGACAGCGATAACTTAACAGAATTTAGCCCTTGGCATGAAGTTTTTAGAACAATGGTTTTTCTCTCATTGCGAGCTCTTTGTTATCATTTCATGGTAACACCTCTTAGACAATATTGCCCCTAATTCATTTCTGCTCTCTTTCATCCTTATTCCAAGTGTGTGCAACAGGAGTTTATTCTTTTTATCAAAAAAATGTCAAGGGACAGATCCCAAACTGGTGAAAAGCACAAAGCAGGCCAAAGATTTATGAGATGGACACTGATACAACACCATTATCTTCCTTTTGGATCTCTGAAGACCTCATCCTTCAGCAGCATGCCTCAAAGGTCTCAAGTCCCTCCACCTGCCCTGTAGGTCAGCACTGAAGGTGAAATCACTGGGGTCAGAGGTGGTGTTTTGATTCTCTTCTCAGCCTAAAGCGTCACCTGGGTCAGGAGATATTCCAGGACACCTCAAGGGGCATCATGCTCCTCTGGACCCAAAAGTGGAATCTCAGGTGTCATGGCATAGCAACACTTGTGTTCAGGGACCTGCTCAAAACACCCATCTCCTTTTCTCTTGAGTTTGCTCAAGTAACCCTTGAGTTGATTCCCATCCGCTGCTGGTTGTCCTCCTCCACAGGAAGAGAACACAGGGGGCATCCCCCATCCTCATCCTCCTTGCCAGTCTCTCCAGCAGAGCCTGTATTCCTCCACTGCAGAACTCCATGTGAGCAAGCTGTCCCACCACATCTCATTTCATCGAAAGCCGTCACAGTTGTGTGACAAGCCACGGGGCTCCAGCTCCTCCTGCCTCTGATCCACCTCCTCCTAGCTCTGATCCACCTCCTCCTCCACAGCTCAGCTGTGGCACCAGGGTGGAGTGCAGACTTCTCACAGGGAAACCTGAGCAGTGACCCTGACCAGAAGACCATTGGCCAGCGAGCTGTGCTGCGCTGCACGTACAGCCTGGCCTTCACGCCTGTGCTGTGCAGAATGGAGCCTTGGGCCGCAGGACAACTTCAACAACTCATTGTCACAGAGGAGCCTGCAGGCAGCTCCCACTCAGTACTGCCCTTACACCTCCTGCGTGGCCTTGCCTATATCTAACAATGCAGCAAGGAGTTCTCATGAGAACATCGTTTCTGTTAGACTGTAGAGATGATGGAAAGAGTTCTTCTTTTGTAATAAATGCCTCCAGTAGCTTGAATGATCAAAAGAGGGGAATAGCTTCTATGGGTGCGGTGCGCATGGCATGCTGTGTGTGGGTCAGAGGCCTGTTCAATGCCACACCAGCTGGGGGTCCCACCATCTAAAAGGGACCTAAGATGATCTGCATGATTCTCTCTTCATAGTGTTAGTGCTTATGAACAGCATGTTAAATGATACCTCGCAGAGTCTGACTGCCTTTCTTACTCGAATTACAATGAACCAGTGGTGAAAAACACTCTCTCAGCACCCTTGCGTGCAGCCCCTCCAGTCCCATGGACTGGTAAGGGTGCAGTTTGCTCAAGGAACCCTGGCTTGATCCCCATCCACTGCTGTTTGCCCTCCTCCAGCGTCCTGCCTCAAAGCACCAAGGCCCGGGAGACCTCGCTGGTGGTTGCTGAGGCAAAGAGGCAAAGAGGATGTAGAGTATCTCCGATCTATCTACACCTACTCTTACTAAATTTAGCAGTGGTCTCACAGTATTTCTGACTCTTCCTTAGCTCTTCCTGAAGTAGCAACAGCTCATCTTAATGCCCTTGGATTCCCTTTGGAGTTTCAATTAAGTTTTGAGATGAACCACGTCAGTGCTGGATTATGCTGTCCTTGAAGACAAGATGTATCCAGGCACGCTGTTAACATGATTGGCCTGTTCCTTGATTGAATCACCAAGGGAGGGAGTAAAGACCCCAGTGCAGGGTGCTTTGTGTTCAAGACCTTGCTTCTCTGATGGCACCTGATGGCTGATGCCTCTGACTGATGGCATCAGCCAATGGCACACAGGCACCAAATCCACTTGCTGCGATGCCGTCAGGGGTGTCTGTCACACACCTGCCCTGAATGGGAATTGCTTTCCTGTAGGTGCTGTGCTGTCCCTGCCGGCCCTGGCGTCTCAGGTTGCTCTGTGGGCCTGGGTTTGAAAACTAAATTGAGTCGACACCCGGAATTCTGTAAGGTAATGTGGGGATGAACATGAGGCAACTGCCAACACAGTGAGTGGAGGCCTAGTAAATACAGCTCATGGAGAAGAGAAAGAGAAAGCCTGAACTCTCCCTATGGCACATGACTCCATTCCATCATAGGAATACCTCTATAGGCCACCCTGAACATAATGAGTAGGGAGAGGTTCAGTTGCCCTTAATTTGGGCATCAGCTGTCATTTTAGTTGTTCAAAGGAAACTCCAAGAACCTCCAAGAAGATGCTGTCAGTCAAGGTGGTTGTGGTCTGATATTGTCCTGTCTCTACATCTGCCTGCACCTATCTTCAGTCTCTTTCTATAGCCTGCACCTATCTTTGACCACCTCTAGCACCTCAACTGTGACCACACATTTGCACCTGAACAGCTCACTCCTGCCCTCCACCACCATTAATTACCATGGGAGCTGAGGCAAGGAGCTCACACGCAGGTGCCTCTTTAATGCCCACCTGAAGAGAGGCAAGAGGAATCCACCTCCTGTGGGTTGGTGGTGTGCATGGGAGGGAGCAGAGTCCCCTGCCAGCCCCAGGACTACAAACCATGGAGAGGATGCCTTGCCTGCCTCAGTTGCATCCCTTCCCTCAGCAGGGGTAAAGGAGAGCCCTGTCTCATGTCCTGTCTAATGATGGGCCAAGAAAAGTTGATATTTGCACCTAACTCTGTCTCTCTTGCAGGGAAATGACACTGCTGGAAAGAAGCGTCTCTCCCCAGCTGAGGGAGGGCACATCAGCAATTGCTTCAGCCTGTTTCACAGCAGGTTCCCCTGGAGCCCCAGGGACAAATCAAGGGAGCCCAGAGGGGGCAGAGAAATTGCCACCTTGGGCTGGTCCTCTGCTGCTGAGCTGGACTGGGCTCCTGGGACACAGGGAGCTCATGGGAAGCGGGCAGAGCTGCAGGGAGACAGCTCTGCCCAGGAGCAGCAGCTCTGCAAAGCGCAGCAGGGCTGAGGGCAGTGCCTGCAGGCACCAAGGGGAGAGGAGCAGGGCAGGGAGAGCTTAAAGGCAGTCTGGGGTGTAAGGGAAGTTGAGAGCTCACTGGGGGAGAAATCTTCGCAGCCCTCTATGTGGTAAGTACCTTCATGAAGGGCAATGTATCTGCAGCTGGTGGAAAGATCTCCAAAAGCTGGCGCATCCCAGAGTCAGGAGGACTGCCCCAGCTTCTCTAGTGTAGAGGAGAAGGACGTGCTGCACAGCAGGGCTTCCCTGCTGCACCCTCAGAGGGACAGGGCATCACAGCTGCCTTCTCCCAGGGACAGCTGCAGGGGGTGACTGTTTGTGTGCAGCCAGGGGTGCAGCACACACACAGAAGGTCAAGGCAGAGTTTGCTATAAAGAGATTTCCCGAGCCTGTGTTTTCAGTGCCCTACTCTGAGGCCAGGGAACAGGAGCAGGGGTGGGGCCGGGGAAGGGAAAGAGAAATAGAAAAGGACCTGTCAAGTTTGGACAAGTCATTGAGACTCCTGAGCTGTAACTTGGAGTGGTCAGTAGGTCATCTAACCACCTCCTAAAGTGCCTTCAGCCCCTCCTCTGCCTAGGGACAGCACCAGCATCACCTCTGCTGCACCATCAGGGCTGTTCTGACCTGCCCTTCTGAACCTCCCGACAGGAACATGTGCCCAGCCAGTACCCTGCAAACAGGCAGGTTTCTGTAGGGCCAAGGGGAGTGCACAGAGGTTGGCATGGGGTCTGTGAGTGCTGACAGGGAAAAGACATGGCACAGGGAATCACTTCCCAGGAGGAAAATCTCCAGGCAGCAGGGTTACGATCAGGGAATGAGAGGAAACTTACTTAAAAGAGCAATGTTGTGGGAGGGAGAATTCAGAAAACTCCGTATCATCCCCTCCAATGCAGACGCCTTCCTCTGAGCAAGCCCCCTTGCCTCCTCTCCCATCCACCAAAGCCTCTGCCCTCAGGGCTGGGGGATCCAAGCCATGAACCACCTCCTCTGCAGCCAGAGCTCCAGCAGAGCCATGGTGCAGCTCTCCAGCCACGGGCCCAGTTCCCTCTGCAGAGCGCAGGGGCTGAGAGCAGCTGCCCGGCAATGTTGGGGTCTGGGAGGTGGCGTGCACAGCTGGGGAAGGGGAACGCTGTCTGAGTGCCCCAATGCCTCTGCCCTGGCTTCTCTCAGCCAGACCCTCCCTGTATTTTTCCCTCTTTCTCCACTTGTCTGTGTGATTGCTCTTGTTATCCCAGTCTTGCTGTCACGCTCTCTGAGGGTGGCAGTTTCAGCTGCAGAGTCACACACTGATCCTGTGGGTCCTTTCGTGCAGGTGTGTCCCTGGGAACAAGTGTCCCAGCCTTCCTCTCATCTGTGAGGCTGTGGACAATGCAGGCTGTGGGGCTGGGGCATGAGCTGGTTTGCTCTTAGTGAGATACCATCATGAAAAAACTGAGGCATCCCCTTGAGGTATCCTTCCAAGCTGTGAGCTGCCCTCCAGAAGGCAAATCTGTCCCATAGCATCTTTGTGTTACCTGAAAGCCCCATGGAGAAGCACAGAGATGCAATGGCCAAGGAAATGCTCTTGGGTTGGTGAAATGAGCCCTGTGTGTCCTTGGCTGGAAGTGGGCTGCTGAGGCCTTGAGAAAGGGTGGGACATTTAGTGGTCTGCACTGGATCCCTCTGCTCTCAGCAGTGTCTGCTGGCTTTTCACAGGAACACAGCAGTGTGATCGCCCTCAGTCTCAGAAAGGTGCAAGGCCAGGGCCTCTCGGACTGAGGGACAGACCAGCTCCCCTCACTCTGCTCTAATCGCCAGGCAATCCTCTTGCCTTGCAGGATTCGCTCTGTTCTCCCTGAGTGCAACAGAAACACTGAGAGTTTCTGACATCCCAAAACAATCCTCAAGCAAGACGGGGGAAATTCTTTTTAAAAAAAATGCTTTCCGTCTGCCTTCTGCATTCCTCATTCCTTAGCACCTGGAGTGCAGATGCTGACAAGCCCTTCTGCATTAGGGATGGTTTCATCTGACAAAGCTGAATACGAGGAGTGGACCCTTCTTCCACCGTTCCCATGAACTCACTGCTGCAGAGCGGGGCTGACACCTCGGCAGCCAGAGGGCAGAGGCCCAGCTCCTCATGGCACATTCAACCAGTGCAAAGCACAGCTTCAGCCATGGAGCTGAAGGAAGGTCTCCTAGAAAAGGAAAATGTGTGTGTGTTTATGTGTGTTTGTGTGTAGCAAGGGGAGGGTCTGTAGGAAATGGCTTTTAGTTTTGCTCAGAAAAGTCTCCCCTAACTTGTCAATGACTTCTCCTCCTTGCACAGGTCCCCATGCCCAGAGGCAGCAAATGTCCAACGCCAGCTCCATCACTGAGTTCCTCCTCCTGGCATTCGCAGACACACGGGGGCTGCAGCTCTTGGACTTCTGGATATTCCTGGGCATCTACCTGGCTGTCCTCCTGGGCAACGGCCTCATCATCACCGCTGTAGTCTGCGACCACCGCCTCCACACCCCGGTGTATTTCTTCCTCCTCAACCTCTCCCTCCTTGACCTGGGCTCCATTTCCACCACTGTGCCCAAAGCCATGGTCAATTCCCTGTGGGACACCAGGGCCATCTCCTACCAGGGATGTGCTGCACAGCTCTTTCTGTTTGTCTTTTTGATGTCAGCAGAGTTTTCTATTCTCACCATCATGGCCTATGACCGCTACGTTGCCATCTGCAAACCCCTGCACTATGGGACCCTCCTGGGCAGCAGAGCTTGTGTCCACATGGCAGCAGCTGCCTGGGGCAGTGCGTGTCTCTATGCTGTGCTGCACACGGCCAATACATTTTCACTCCCACTCTGCCAAGGCAATGCTGTGGACCAGTTCTTCTGTGAACTTCCCCAGATCCTCAAGCTCTCCTGCTCACATGCCTACCTCAGGGAAGTTTGGGTTATTGTGGTTAGTATCTTTGTGGAATTTGGGTGTTTTGTTTTCATTGTGCTGTCCTATGTGCAGATCTTCAGGGCCGTGCTGAGGATCCCTTCTGAGCGGGGACAGCACAAAGCCTTTTCCACGTGCCTCCCTCACCTGGCCGTGGTCTCCCTGTTTATCAGCACTGGCATGTTTGCCTACCTGAAGCCTCCCTCCATCTCCTCCCCATCGCTGGATCTGGTGGTGGCAGTTCTGTACTCAGTGGTGCCTCCAGCAGTGAACCCCCTCATCTACAGCATGAGGAACCAGGAGCTTAAAGACACATTGAAGCAGCTGATTCAATCAGCTCTTTTCAGCAGCATTAACCTGCTTGTGTCTCTTCAGAAGTGATTTCAAATTCATCTCCGGAACCTCCTGTGCTTTGGGCAATTGATCTGTGATAACCGTGTCTGTCCATGCCTGCATCCACTCCACTCCACCAGAGGCCTGAACCCAGCCTGTCTGACCCAGAGGCCTGTTCACATGTGGCTGGCACAATGGTACAGCTCGCCTCCCATGTCGCATCTCTGGAATAAAAGGGGATTTCCTCAGTGCTGGTGCCTGGAGGTTGGGCTCTTCTGCCAAAGCTGAGGTCAGGCTGAAGAAATTGCCCCCACAATGCCATGCTGCATTGCTTGGCTTCTCCATGGGATGGGGGGAGGAGGGCATGGGGCAATGTGTTAGAGAATGGGCCTGGGCTGAGCCTTCACCTGTGGGTGCCCAGTTCCCCCGGAGATGGTGAATGATCGACAGGGATCTGCCTGGGACATCACCCCATGGCTTTCAGGCACCACGGCCCATTCGCTCTGCAGAGCAGTACCAACAGCTTGGGGCCTTGTGGAGAGCACAGGGAGGGGGCAGGAGCGGCAGGTCAGGCCAGCATGGACAAACTTCCCTGGTGAAAGGCTCTCTGGGGGCAGGGACATGCCTGGAGAAGAGCAAAGAAGATACTCCCTGCTTCCAGGGGGTTATAAATGGCAAAGAGAAATCTATTTCTGAATGCACCAGCTTGGGCAGGCTTTTCTATTGCTTGGGCAGCTGGAGCAGCCTGAGGGCTCCCTGGGCCAGGAGTCTTTTCCTGGGAGAGGGGCTGGCACAGAGGGCCTTGCTGGCAGTGGACAATAAGGATGTCTTGGAGACAGGAGCAGCCACTGGCTTCCAACTCCTCATGCCATGGCTGGCCCTCAGCCCTGCACCTGATGGGGAGGCTGAGACACCTCTCTGCCTCCCAGGAGCTACTGTGACCTTCAGGGGGGCGGGGGCTGTGGGGTTGAGTGTGCAGAGCTCTGCAGTACCCATCAATGGGCACTGCCATGGGGTCAGCCCAGAATGGGCTGCTTTTCTGGGCTGGACAGGGGGGAGAGGGGTAGGGGGCGGGAAGTGATGGGGAGAGCCAGAGAGGGACTGGGCTGGGCTGGAAAGTGCTCAGGAGAGGAACGCACTGAAGTTAGCTGAGCTGTCCGACCTTGCAGGGTGAGGACTCACACCAGGGGTTGGTGGTACAGAGCCAGGGCTCGTGGAAGGGAGCTGAGACTTGCAGACGCAGGAGAGTGGAGACTGCTCTGTGCCTTTGGTGCCATGGAGAGTTGGGGCAGGTGCCCCAGGGCATTTGTAACCCCCCAGCCTTTCTCCGTGGCCATTTCCAGCACTGGCAGCACACCCCAAGTTTATGGGTGAATTGTCCTGTTTGGCCATTTCCAGCCTCCTGCTGGGCTCAGTGCTTGAATCCCTCTGCTTGAAGCAAAGGACGTCCAAGATGGTCAGGGACTGGAGCACCTTTCCCCTGAGGAGAGGCTGAGGGACATGAGCTAGTCCAGCCTGGAGAAATGAAGGCTGAGAGGGACCTCACTGTGGCCTGCCAGTACCTACAAGGACTTGATGGAGAATAGAGAGACAGGCTTTTCACCATGGGGCAAGGCGGGAGGACAAAAGACAGCGGGTGGAAGGTGAAAGAGGAGAGATTAAGCCTGCAGATAAGGAAAGTCTGTTTCAGTGTGAGCTGAGCCAAGCGTTGGAGCAGGTCACCCAGAGATGCTGTGCAGACTCCGTCCTTGGAGGTTTCCAGACTCAGAATGGATCAAGCCATGAACAACCTGGTCTGACCCTTTTTTTTCTGGCAGGTTGGACTGCAGAACTCCCGAGGTCCCCTCCAACTTGAACTGATCCTATGGTGTCAGGCCCCTTCTCTGATAATCACAGAGCAAATGTTTATGGGGCAGGAATCTTCCTGTGCTGTATGTGACCACCTAAACTAACATCTCAGCCAGCGAAAAGAGGTCGATACCACAGTGTGACTCTCTCTTGGCAAAGACTGAGGGGTATCGCTGACAGTCCTGGGCAGGAGCTGTCTTGGGGGCACAGGGCTGTGGGCAAGACACAAAATGACCTTTTCTTTAAATGCTGCTAGTCCGAAAAGAAAGATGTTTAGAAAATGTCAATAAACATAAAACAAAGAATTAAACGCAAAGATGCAAAGCAAAGAAAATGTTTAAAAACACTTTTCAGCTTTTAGATTTTATTGTGGTTGGATGTAGGACCCAAATGCCTTCAGCTACAGGGACACAGACACCTCCTGCCAGTGCAGATGCCCTGGGAACCCCCTGCCCAGCCTCTGCCTGCAGATCCCGAGGGGCTCTGCTCTCCCACACGTCCTGCCTGAGAGCTGCCAGCCCCAGGCAAACACCTCAGGTACACGGAGGCCTCTAAACGCCGCCCTGGATGTTTTATGGTCAGGCAAACAAGGTCTGCCTGGAAAGGTGAACAAATCTGCAACACTGAGAAAAAAATAGGAGCCCATTTTCACCAGCTGAAACAATTGAGTACTTTTAATATAATGGCAGGGTTTTCCCATCATGCCAGAGTGGGAATTTGCAGGGAGTGCATTAATCATAGGAGAAAAAATATTGATCTCCTGTACTTGCATTATGGCTGCTCTATCTATTATATTACGCTGTGTATTCCATCTCCCTTATCTTTCAGGTCTTCCCACCTCTCTTGATTAAATGGCCATGTCTAAGGGCATCTTCTCAGCACAGGATATCGGGACATTTGGCCTTCCCATTTCTCTCCAGGCTCCCCCCTCCCCCTGCTTTTTGTTCATTCAGATGCCTCCCAATTATCTCGTCGCTGCTTTGAGCTTCAGGGACTTAGAAGCTCACCCCATCTTTCAGAAGTCAAATGAACTCTTTAATCAGCTCCTTCATTGCATTTATATCTATCCCTTCCTATCTCTCTGTCAAAAACAGTTCTTGTATGGCTATCGTCGTTGGCCATCTCCACCCCAGGATGTCCTACACTGTCCCACGCCTGTGCTTGTTTCCCTGCAGGCTGTAGACACACGATCCACTTCCCCACCTTGCTCTCATCCTCCCATGTCCCTGCCTGTACCAATATCTCTCTCTGAAACAGAAAGCCATGGACTGATCGCAGACAAACACCACCACCCCCAGTGACCCGTTGCACCACACCACTACCCTTCAAGTGACATTTCATCTTCCTCATGCCCAGGCTCAGACTCCAAAGCTTTTCCTTCCTCATGCTGTTTCCTCTACAAAGGAAATCTTCATCCTCCCTGAAACCACCTCTCAAGCGATTGCAGGCTACTACAACCTTGCCCTTGGCCTCTGTGCCGTGAGGCCAAAGCAGCCCAGGTCCCTCGGTCTCTCCACACAAGCCATGTGATTCAGGCCCTTCACCCCAGCTTGGCAGGCCACCTCTGGACCTTCTCCAGTTCCTCCCCACTCCTGCAGAACATGGAGCCCCACACCAGGACAGATTATTTCAGATGTGGCCACAACAGTGCTGAGTCAAGGTAACTCCCCTTGTCTGGGTGGTCTCGCTCATCCTAATTCAGCCCCGTGTGCAGCTGGCCTTATTCATGGCCAGCATGCTCCACTGGCTCCTATAGCATCCCTTGTAGTGACCACGGCCTTCTCCGCAGGCTCACTCCTCAGCTAGTCAGCTCCAAGCTCGCCCTGATACATGGGGTTATTCTTCCCCTGATGCAGGACTGGCCACTTCTCCTTGTCAAACTTGATGAGCTTTCTGACGGCCAAATCCCAGAGTTTCCCAGGGTCCCCATGAACTGAAGCTTCCTTGTGTCAGCTGTTCACGTGTGCGTGTAGGTGGCTCACCCTGTCCTGTGGTGCCTCTAACAAGATGACAGCATGAGGAATTGAAGGCCATGATGGATAATAAAAGGAGGTAGTAGTTTAACGGCCTTGCTGACCAAGGTAAGAATTCCCAATGCTGCCAGCCCAGAAACACCAAAGGAGGGCAACAGGCAAGCAAAGTCAGGGCCAGCGGGCAAAGGGAAACCAGGGGTGGGCTTCTTGAATGAGAGGGATTGAGGACGACCAAAGGGAAGAACTCGGGAAGGGGGAAACAGGGAATCAGAATGTTGGAGGTGAAGCAAAGGGTACAACCATGGCTGTTTGTGGGCACCTGTCAAGTAGCCCTCGGTCTCAGCAGGGAATCAGCATGGCTGGGCACACCTCTGATGGGCCTGCACAGGAATGCAGATGGCTTGGGGAGCAAACAGGAGGAATTAGGAGTCTGTGGGCAGTTCTTGAGCTGTAATCTCACTTGGGTATCAGAGACATGGTCAGATAGCTCACACCACTGGAGCATGGCCATGGATGGAAGCTGCCTCTTTAGGAAGGATGGGGCAGGTCAGTGAGGAGGGGAAGGTGCCCTGTCTGTGGGCAAGCAGAAGGAAAGCATGGAGCTCTGCCTAGTGACAGGTGAGGAGCCAGATGAGAGCCGATGGATCAGGATTAGTGGGCAGAGCAACATTACCATGGGTAATGTTGTAGTTGGTGTCTGCTGTGGACCAACTGTATTAGGAAGAAGCAACAGATGAGGCCTTCTTCCAACAAGTAGAAGCAGCTTCTCATTTGCAGGCCCTGGTCCTCATTGGGGACATTACCCAGCTGGACATCTGCCAGAGAGGCAGCACAGCAGGGCACAAGACACTCAGGAGGTTTCTGGAGGGCACCAAGAACCTCCCGAGCATTCAGAGAGGGTGTTAGGAAAGCCAAAGCCCATCTCGATCTCAATCTGATGATTCCATCTGGACATGAAGGGCATCAAGAAAGGATTTAACAATGATGCCAGCAGCAAAACAAAGGCTCAGGAAAATGTGGGCCTGCTGCTAGATGGGGTGGGACCCTGGTGACAGAGAACACAGAAGAGGCCAAGGTACTCCACGTCTTCTTCCTCTCTGCGTTTACTGGTAAGACCAACCTTCAGGAATCCCAGGCCCCCAAGACCAGAGGCAAGGAGCAAGGAAGACTTACCCCTGGTGCAGGAGTCTCAGCTTAGGGAACATTGAAACAAACGGCACATGCATAAGTCCTTGGGACCTGAGGGGATGCACTCGAGTGCTGAGGAAGATGGCTGATGTCCTTGCAAGGTGACCTGAAATCATGTTTGAAAGGTCAAGGGGATTTGGTGAGGTTCCTGAGGACGGGAAGAAAGCAAATGGAAACCTTATCTTGAAGCAGAGCAAGAAAGAGGATGCAGGGAGCTGTCAGCCTGTCTCCCATTCTACCCCTATAGACAAGCTGAGCAAGTATGGACTGGCTAAGTGGAAAATGAGAGGGACTGAAAACTGACTGAGTCCCAGAGGGTTGTGTCCAGTGGCACAAAGTCCAGCTGGAGGATAATCACCAGTGGGGTAGCCCAAGGGTTGATACTGGGTCCCATTTTGTTCAGCCTTTCATTACAGTCCTGGATGATGGGACCAAGGGCATCCTGAGCAAGTTTGTGGATGATCTAAAATTGGGAGGAGTGGCTGATACACCGGCTGGTTGCACTGCTGCTCAGAAGCACCTGGGCAGGCTGGAGGACTGGGTAGAGAGGAACCTCATGAAGTTCAACAAAGGGAAACACAGAGTCCTGCCCCTGGGCAGGAAGGACCCTATGGACCAGGACAGGCTGGGGGACGGCTGGCTGGAAAGCAGGTTTCTAGAGAAGGATCAGGGGGTCCTGGTGGACAACAAGCTGACCACGAGCCAGCAGTGTGGCTGTGTGGCAAAGCAGGCCGACAGCCTCCTGGGCCGCATTCAGGAGAGGTTTGCCAGCAGGTCGAGAGAGGTGATCCTGCCCCTCTAGTCAGCGCTGTTGAGGCCACATCTGGAGCGCTACGTCCAGTGCTGGGCTGTCCCGTACAAGAGACACATTAACTTACTGGAGCGAGTCCAGCAAAGGGCCACAAAGATGATGAAGGCACACAAGAATCCCTCAGGAGGAAAGGCTGAGAGAGCTGGGACTTTTTAGCCTGGAGAAGAGAAGGCTCATGGGGATCTTATCAATGTGTATCAACACCTGATGGGAGGGCATGAAGAAGAGGGAGCCAGACTTTTCTCCGTGGTGCCCAGTGACAGGCAATGGGTAGAAACAGAAGCACAGGAGCTTCCGTCTCAACACAAGAAAACACTTTTCTCCTGTGAGAGGGGTGGATCACTGGAACAGGTTGTCCAGAGAGGTTGTGGAGCCTCTATCCATGGAGATATTCCAAACCCAGCTGCAGCCTGTATTGGGCAACCCCAGGAGGTGCCCTAGTCTAGACTAGACTAGGCAATCTCCACAGATACCGCGAAGAAGAGTCAGAAGGAACCAATGAAGGTCTCTAGTGCCACAATCTGCTCTGAGCAGGGAGAGCTTGTCCCTTAGATCAGGCTGGTCAGTGTTTTCTCCACTTGAGTTTTGAAAATCTCTGGGCCCCAGACCCAACACGAAGCAACTATAAAGGTGTGGGCTTTTTTCCTTAAACCTCATTTGAAAATCCCCCTCCTGCTTCTTGTCCTCGTTGTCTCTTGTCCTCTTCTTTCCCTCCTGACTGCTAGACAGATCCTGATGCCTACTCTGACCAAGGACAATCACAACCTTCTCTCCAAGTGTGGCAACACCGGGATCCCCTGCGACTGCACCGCCAGGCATTGGTGGACAGTTCCAAGGAGAGAGACACCCTGGGGATCCCTGCATGGGCTCAGAGGAGGGCATGTGGAGACACCCAGCACCTAACCGGGAGGGAATGTGGCAGTGCCTGTGGGCTGACACTGAGGCAGAGCTGGGGGCCGAATGGGGGAGCAGAGAAGACCTCCAGCAGCTCCTCTGCATACCTGCCAAGGGAGTAATGCACTTGGTGGTGCTTCTGAGAGAGGATGGTGGCACGGGAGGGGAGGTACTAAGAGCTGTGGTGCAGGGCACCGGGGCTCAGAACTAGGTCTGGGCTTCCCAGCAGGCAGTGCCAGTGGCTACAGCCCCCAAAGAGCCCTGACCATGGAGAAAGCAGCAGCGCATCTCCTCCCGGCTGTGGAGAGCTGCTCTGGCTACAGAGAGGCTACCGGGAGTGCTGCGGTCAATGCTGGCTGCCCTGCATCTCCCAACCCAGAATGTCTCTTGGGTCCCCGGAGCAATTGCACTGACTGGGGTGACAGCCCTGCCTGGCCAGGGACTGAGGGGAACTCTGGGTTGAGTCATGCTTCCTTCAGGGCAAGCGGGGTCCCAGCCTTCCTTTCGATGCCACCCTTGAGGAGGGGCGATGGCACGAAGGGATGCGCAGTCGTGAGCACCGGTGCTTCTTCATCCGCTTCCCAGGCCTGGTGGAGCTCCCGGACAGCAAGGACTTCTGGCTCTGCACCATGACCATGCTTTAGGGGACCCACACCCTGGGCATTGTCTTGGATTAGGCAAACGCTGGTGTTTTTGTCTCTGAGGCAATTTCCAGCCCAGGTCATCTCTGTTCTGATCTCTCCCTAACCCTCCTCTCATCTACCTGGCCGTTCCTTGCCCCCTCCCCACCACGCCTGCAGGGCCCCGAGCTGGCGATGCTGCTCTGCAGGGTGATTTGGCTGTGGTGCCTGGGGTCACAGGGTGACTCCACACTGGCCTTGCTGCTCAGGGTGTGGGGCAGCTCCAGCTGGATGGGGATGGCTGCTGCTCATCTCCCCACTGCACGGGGGAGATCCCGTTTTATTACAGAGAGGCTATGGGGCAGTCAGCTCTGCCCCGGTGTTAGACACACTCTTACCCAGGCTCCAGGTGAGACAGAGCAGGTTCATGCCTCTGGAGAAGCGAGACAAATCCAAACATTTCTCTAGGAACACAATAACTACAAGTAACAATAATGGGAAAGTTAAATGATAATGACAAAAATAATGACAATACACCAAAGCACCAGGTTTGGATGGGATATCCTGGGAGTCGCTTGTGGAGAGAGATGGAGAGTTGATCACTATTGCAGAAACTTTTATGCAAGCCCTTTCCTAATTCCACCCTTGAGCTCCTGGTTCCTCATGCTGTAGATGAGAGGGTCACTGCTGGAGGCACCACTGAGTACAGAGCTGCCACCACCAGACCCAGGGATGGGGAGGAGATGGAGGGGGCCTTCAGGTGCTGATAAAGAGGGAGACCACGGCCAGGGGAGGAGGCACGTGGAAAAGGCTTTGTGCTGTCCCTGCTCCCAGGGGATCCTCAGCACAGTCGTGCACATTTTCCCACGAGACCCAGGAGGGTCCCGCAGCGGTTTTTTGGAGAAGGGTTGTGCAGCCTGGAAGCACAGGGAGGCGGGAAAGTTCTCACATCAGGCGCAGACACTGAAGCTCTGACATCGCAGTGACCCGTTCTCTGACAGCGGTTCAAAGGAGCATTTTTACCTCACCATGAGCCTTCCTTGTGCTCATTTGGGTCATGGCCCTGCAACACGCCAGGAGCACGGGCACCACCGCCCCTGTCATTACGTACAGGGAGGCCACCACTTGTGACAGCCTCATTCCCCACGTGATCTCATACTGCACTGTGGTTGGCTGGCAGCCATTTCTTTGACACCATCAGACCCATGTGTTCCCATGCAGCCCTTTGATTGGCTGCCTGCCTCCTTTGGACAAGGAAGTGCACATGTATGTACAATAGACACATTTTGAGAAAGGTATCTAAAACCTTTGTACAAATAAGTATAACTATATTTTTATTTATTTATGATTAGAGACAGTATTTTAAATACATATACTTCTATACACATATACATGTGTATGCATATATATATATAGATATACACAAACATTTATAAAGGCAGAGAAATTGAATCTATATAGCCATTACAACATAGGTATCAAATGGATAAAACCTGCTTTAATAGGAGCTACTGGAAGGAATAATCAGAGTTTAAATGTGAATAGAAAGGAGAGTACAAGGGTGGGTCGAGGTCCCCCACTTTACCAGGCTGCAGAAGCAGCCCAGACTTTTCTGGGGTGGGGGGAAGCTCAAGGGGGTGGGGAGGACACAGACAAGCTGGAACATGCCCGAGGGCTATGGCCCCCTCCCAGGAGGCCACCAAGGGGCCCTTGGCCCAAATCCTGTCAGCATACAAAGAAGAGCCCATTGTTGTGAATTGGCCTAGGAGCACCCCACATCCCAGCCCGGCCCAGCAGGATGGCCACGCAGGGTGAACTGGGGAAGACTCTTAGCTTTTCTCTCTGCTGCAAGACACAGGCTATGCTGTCTGCAAACATGAAAAAAACAGGACAAAATGCCAGCTTCAGAAGAATATGTGCATGGGGATCATATGGAAAAAACTCACAGAGGATCTGAGCAAAGACCATGTGAACGAGAGGAACTAGCCAATGAGCCCATGAACAGCAAACTGGATTTTGAGGTGCCAAAGAGAGGGGAAGGGTGCTGGTGGGGAACTCCCTTTCCCCAGGGTTGTGGGGGATCTGACAGCTACCTGTAAGACCAGTGTGGGGTGTGGGCTGGTGATACATGTGTTTCCTTGTCCTGAGGTTGATAATCTGATTGAATGCTTCAAAAAGCTCTGGCTGACTGAGTGAGGGGAGAAGTCGGTAGTGTGCTGGGACTTGTCCAGGTCCACCTGATCCAGACCAGCCAAACCCAGTATGCTGTGTCTATGTCATGTCAAAGGATGGGGAAGGGAGTGGTGGTGGTGGATGGAAATGTGTTGAATACTGTAGGACCTGAGCGGGATGCACACAGTATGGAATAAGGGGTGCAGATTGTACTGGGTCCGGCTGGGATGAAGTTAATTTTCTTCTTAGCAGCCCCTGTGGTGCTGTGCTTTGCCTTGGTGGCCAAAACAGCTCTGACAGCACACCGACATTGTAGCTATTGCTGAGCAGTGCTTGCACAGCATCAAGGCCTTCTCTGTTTCTCGCCCTGCCCCGACAGCGAGGACAAAAGCCAGGACAGCTGACCCCTACTGACCAAATCGATATTCCACACCATATGATGTCATGGTCAGCAATAAAACTGGGGAGGAGGGGGTGTTCTCCAAAGTATCCTTTGCTCAGAGACTGGCCAGGCATTGATCTCCTGCTGTGAGTGCTTACTCCTCCACTTATTAAACTGTCTTTATCTCGACCCATGAGATTTGTTTTCTTGCTTTTGCCCTTCCAGTTCCCTCCTCCATCCCGTTGATGGGGAGTGAACAAGTGACTGGGTGGGGGCTGCCACCTGGGATGACTCCACCATGTCAGCACATAGCAAATAGGTTGGTATGTGCTTGAGTAGATGATAGGCTGAGAGCTGGGACGTGGCTTGTGTAAGTGGTTGTGAGATTACTGATGCCTGAGTAGCTGATAGGCCAAAAGCATGCATGTGGCTTGTGTCGGAGCTTGTGAGATCACTTGTGCCTTCGTATCGCATAGGCAAGTGGATAGCAAGTAGCTGGATACGTGGTGGTCAGGTCACCGGTGCCTGAGTAGCTGCTAGGCAAGAGGGAGACACATGGCTTGGGTATGTACTTGTGATGTCACTCTTGGCTGAATAGCTGATAGGCCAGGACCAGGTGCATGGCCCTGATAGGTGCTTGTGAGGTCGCTGGAGGCTGAGTACCTCAACAGCAAGTACATGGCAAATGGGTGTAGATGTTCTTGTGAGGTCACAGGTGCCTGAGTAGCTGATAGGGCAGGAGCAGGCCCACGGTTTCTGCAGGTGGTTTTGAGGTCAATGTGCCCGAATAGTCGATAGGGCAGGAGCAGGCCAATATCAGAGGTAGATGCTATGACATTATCTGTGGCTGAGTAGCAGATAGGCCAGGGGCTGTGTATGAGCTTGTGATGTCACTAGCTCCTGAGTAGCTGATAGGCCAGGAGCTGGCACACAGCTCAGGTAGGTGCTTCTGATGGCACCAAAATAATATTTAGACCACACCCAAATACGACTTTTTGAAAGAAACATCAGCAGCAGAAGGCCATACACCGCACACACGTGTGAGAGTGTAACACATGCGCATGCAGCATTGGCAGTAGGAGGGTGTGAGGTCACCGTCAGTATAACCCATGAGCACACAGAGGTGGCGGTAGGAGGGTGGCAGTGGTCACATCACCAATGGCACCCCATGGCTGTGGGGCTCGGTGCAGAGCGGCCGTGTGCTGTCCCAAGGGCATCACGGGGGACAGGAGCTGCCCGGCCCCGTGTCTGCGAGGGCAAAGGAGCAGCCCCTGCAGCCCTGGCTGGAGCAGTCGGGGCGGGGGTGGCTCGGGGGCACCGCAGGGATGTGCCTGGGCACGGTGCCAGGAGGAAACCACAGACTTCCTGCCTGGGCGCTGCGCGGGGAGCGCGGGGAGCGCTGCGAGGCCACGGGGGCTGTGGTTTGTGCACCTGCAGGCTGGAGCTCCTGATCCACCTGCAGGGAATAACGGCCCCTTGGTGACAGGCTGAGAGTCAGGGACATGTCTGAGCCTCTGGGCTGTGGGTCTGCTGCCAGGGCAGGGACATGAGGGACCTTCCAAGGGGCTCTCCAGGGAAGGATGGGTGAGCCAGCACTCCTGGGATGGGGCTCTGGCCTGGGCTAAGGCCCTTTCCCAGCTGCTGCTCCCAGCACAGCGGGGTCTGTAGCAGGGTCAGGGGCTCCTTCCTTCCCTTCCTGACACAGCCTCCGGTGCAGTCCCAGCCCTGTGGTTCCCATGGCACGGGCATGGCTGGACACTCTCACCTTGGGCTCTTGGACGTGCCTGGCATAGGAGATGCTCAGTGCTCCTCGTCAACACAGCAGGGTTCAAGGGGTGAAAAACCCATTTTCCCACCACCACCAGCCCTGTTCTGTGACGGCCCCCCACCACAGTGACGTGACACCTGCAGCAGAGCCGTCTCTCATATATGGTCATGAATGGCACTGGAGAAGTTCATTGGAGGGCTGGGCTGCGTCGGAGGGGAGATAGCTCCCGATAATGTCTAAAAAGGTCCTGCTGCTTTGATTGGCTCGTCCTGTAGCTGGGCTGGCATCTGCAGAGATATATTTCCCTCCCGTCATCATCATCCCCATGAGTCCCCAGGAGCTGTGGCAAGGAGTGTGGTGTGGCAGGGATGTGCTGGCAGGGCAGGAGGCTCCGGATGGGCACAGGGGGACTCCTGTCCCCTCAGATGCTGTGGCTGCTCCTCTGGGTACAGCTGTGCGGAGGTAAGTGCCAGTTCCATTGTCCCACAGCCCAGGGCCAGCGGGTACCAGCATGGTCATCGGGATCTGTCTGGGAATGGGGTTGCTTTGCAGGTGCTACTGAGATGAGGGTCAGAAGGTGCTCAAGTCCATGGACCCTGTGCCTGCCTGTCTGGGTGGGAGAGTCCCTCCTTTTCCAGGGCTCCAGTGTTGGAGGCAGCCTGTGCCTGACTGGATTCATAGACAACCTGTCCTTTTGGGACCCCCTGTTGCCCAGCACTGTGCCTCTGGAGGCGGTGGTGGCCTAGCTGGTGACGGCAGCACCCAGAGATCCCTAGGGCACTGCCAGCCTCTGGGGTACCCCGGAGGGTTTGTGTGCTGCTGACTGCCCCCTTGTTCCAGGGGAGCCCTGACCCCATGAGGGCAGTTTGTGCCCCGCAGAGAGAAGGGGATGGGGGCATCTGCGTAGAGAGACATCCTTCCTGGGGGGCCCGGCCCAGTGCTGACACCAGGGGTGAGGAGGGGATGTGGGTGGGGGCATCATCGGAATTGTCTCAGCGGGAACCTGGAAAGCGCTGGGGGTGTGGGTGGTTTTGGATGGTGCCGGGGCAGGCGGTTTGCATGGGAAGCTGCAGGCCTGGGTACACGGGGCTGTCGAGGGGGTGCTGGGCTGGGGAAGAGAGGGTGCCCTGTGCAGGGCTGGGCACAGTGTGCAGGTGTGTGTGGGCAGGGGGCAGGTGGCCGTTGGGGTGGGAAAAGGTGCCTTGTGTGGTGGGATGGCGAATGACCTAGCAGGGCCAGAACTGCACACAACCAGCCTTGTGCAGCCCATTGAGATAGAAGGGACCCCCACACTGCCCTGGGGACAGCCTGGAGGGGAGAGGGCTCCCACCCTGGCACCTCTGACATGGCCTGGGCAGGGGCTTCCCCCAGACCCACAGTGCTGGGGCTTGGTGCTGTGCCTGACTGGTCCCATGTTTGTGTTTGAAGGTGCTGCGGAGGTGAGGCTGGTGAATGGTGGCAGGCGCTGTGCTGGGAGAGCAAAGGTGAAACACAGGGGCCGGTGGGGGACAGCGTGTGGTGACTACTGGAGCATGAACGATGCGTCAGTGGTTTGCAAGCAGCTGGACTGTGGGTCTGCTGTTGGAGCTCCTCAGTATGGACACTTTGGGCCAGGATCTGGCCCCATTTGGATGGATGCTGTTGGCTGTAATGGCACTGAATCTGCCCTCTCTGACTGCCCACACGGAGGATGGGGTGAAAATAACTGGTCATGATGAGGACGCTGGAGTGATGTGTTCAGGTAAGGGAACAGCCTGTTCTTCACCATTGGGGATTTGATGGGGAAAGGGACCTTGGGTGTGCCCTCAGGGAGCAACAAATGGGCACGGGAGCACTGCCCAATGGGGCCGGTCACACTGCTGAGCTGGGACTGTCATTGCTGGTGTTCCCAGTCCCTGGGAAAAGCCCAGAGGAAGCCTACTGCAGGGTGAACTGACCCTGCCACAGTGTCTCAGCCCCTCTGCATTCAGTGTCTTGGGCTGCAGATGAATCCTCCATCCCTGCCCCGGGGTGTCCACTGATCTCCACTGGTCTCCACCCATTCTGCCAGTTCCCAGCCAACAATGCTGAGGGTCCCTGAGCTGGAGAAACCAGGGGGGACTTGCTTGGCACTCCACACCTTGGAGGAATGGCATGAGATGGCTGGTCCCCCAGGTCATTCCCCTTGACAGGCATGAGTACCTCAACTGAATCAAAAGGGCTTTTTGGAGAGCATGAGTGCTGGGCCCTGGGAGAGGAGCAGGGTGGCACACAGCCCTTCGCTGCCTGTCCCCGGGGCTCGGCTGTGTGGTCCAGCACCGCAAGGCTTAGGAGCTTGGCAGCTGCTTGACTCTGGCTGCTCCCTTCTGCATCACGGCATGCACAGGCTCCTACTGGGAGGTGCCTGGGGCTGTGACAGCCCCACAGGGGCACGGCCCCATGCAGGCAGCGCTGACCTGCTGCCCAGCCTCGCCTGCCTGCCCATGGTTCCCCACACTGCCCCATGAAACAGAGGCTTTGGCATCATTTACTGACTCTCATCTGTTCCTGCTGTTACCCTCTGAGCCAGCAGGAGCCCAGGGGGGCATGCGGGTCTCCTGTCCCTCTGCCTGGCCGTTGGCCTGGGACCTGTGCACCTCTGGGCAGAGCACTGTGTGCCTGGCTGAGGACACCCCCTCCAAGCAGGCATTGGAGGGGTCTGGACAGGCAGCAGCCATGGTAACAGCCACACCATTGCTGTGCTCTGTGACATCTGCCCCTAACAGGAACCTCCCAATGTCCCAGAACACCCCTGGGAGAGGGGTGCATTTCTGGCTGCAGCAAGGTGATGGTCCTGCCTGGTCCCAAGCTCTGGAGGGGCTGAGCAGGCTGCAGCAGTCATTGTCATGTGGGCCAGTTCTCCCGGACCCAAACTGCTCACGCCACTGCAGTGCTGGGGGACCATGCCGGGCAGCCCAGGGTGCCTTGTGCAGCAGCAGGCTGTCTGAGGGGTGCCTGGTGCTGTGACAGACACGTATCCTCTAGTGCCGTGGTGGTGTAGAGAAGGGGTGCAGGGGGGCCTGGATGTGTTTGTGCCACCAACACTCCCCCAACAGCTTCCCCTGGGATGTGTAATGGGCAATTTGGTCACGGCTTTCTTGGAGGTGTTTTGGGAACTGCCAAAGAGTTCTCAGTTGCTTTTTTTTTTTTCCAGGATTGTCCAGCTGGTGGAAGGGAAGAGCCACTGCTCAGGACAGGTTAAGATCCATGACGGGGAGCAGTGGAAAACTGTCTGTGACTCCCACTTTGGTCCCAAAGCTGCTGACGTGGTCTGCAGGGAGTTGCAGTGTGGCGTGGCCCTGCCTGTGGCTGGGGCAGCTCACGTTGGAGAAGGGATGAGTCCCATGTGGGATGGAGAGCTGCAGTGTGTGGGGAATGAATCCCTCCTCACCTCCTGCCCCAGGGGCTCCCCTAGGGACCAGCCTTGCACCCATGCAAACAGCGCTATTGTCACCTGCACACGTAAGGACTCAGGGTGGGGTGTTGAACACCTGAGCTGCGCTGGGGGTCGGGGAACAGAGCAAGGACCATGATGGGCCAGGTGTGAGGACAGGAGGGGTGATGGGTTGTCTGCAGCATGAAAATAGTGCAAGAGAAGAAAGGCATGCTGTCCCTCTGGCCTCTGCGCCAGCTACTGAGGGTACAAGAGCACCAATCCACCCTCAGTCCTCCTTCTCTGTCCCCAGAGTACACAGGGGTCAGGCTGGTGAACGGCAGCACGGCGTGTGCAGGGAGGGTGGAAGTCCAGGTGCTGGGGACCTGGGGGACCCTCTGTGCCTCCCGCTGGGATCTCTTGGATGCCCACGTTCTCTGTTGTCAACTCAACTGCGGGTTTGCTGAGTCCATTCCTGGAGGAGAGCGTTTTGGGAGAGAGACTGGCCCTGTCTGGAGAGACTCATTCCACTGTGACGGGACTGAAGCCCACCTGGGACAGTGCCCAGTGATCACCCTGGGGGCCTCACCGTGCTCCCATGGGAACAACGCCGCTGTCATTTGCTCAGGTGAGTGCTGGGAAAATGCTGCATTAACTCCATTTGCCCTTTGTGTGCAACACGGCCACCCAAAGCATGGGTCCCATGGCAGTACCAGGCTGAATTTCTCCCTGGAGAAACCCTTGCTTCCCCAGGAGCCTTCTGGAGGGCTTTGCCTGCTCACACTGACTGCTCTGCTGTGGGAGAGGAGGGGACTGAACGGAGGTAGTCATCTGCCCCCAGGGCAGCGGCTTAGGCCCTGGTGCCACTGGCAGGCCTGGGCTCCTGTGTTTTTCTGCTGTGGGATGAGCCCAGGACAGGGCTGCAGGGCTCTGCTCCATCCCTCTAGCTGCAGACAACCACATCCCATCCCCACAGAGAGCCCTGCAGAGCCTCCTCCCACCACCCAGGCAGGAGCTGCCTGGGTGCCCCCAGCCGCAGCAGACCTGGGTATGAGCTGCAGAGTGGGCCAGGGCTCTGCCCTTGCTTCTTGTCAACACAAGCCTCAATCCTGTCCTGTGTGGTTGGAGAATTCCCCCTTGCCCTCCTCCCTGAAGGGTGCCATGTTCCCCGGTGCCTCCAGTGGCTGTAGCATCTCTGCTCTCCCCAGGCTCAGCCGGCTTTGCATCCCTGCGGCTGGTGGGTGGAGGGAGCCGGTGCGACGGGCGAGTGGAGATCTTCCAGCGTGGGACGTGGGGCAGAGTCCTGGATGACCAGTGGGACGTGAGGGAGGCCAACGTGGTGTGCCGGCAGCTGCAGTGTGGACAGGCGGAGACAGCCTACAACCCCCCAAAGCCTGAGCGAGGGACGGGCCCCGTAGGGCTGCGAGGGGTCCGGTGCGCAGGGCACGAGGCCAACCTGACCCAATGCAACACCTCCCTGCCCGAGAGTGCACTGGCGGCAGGGGTTGCGGAGGACGTGGGAGTCATTTGCTGGGGTGAGCGGCACTGCACAGGCCCCCCAGATGATGGGGTGGGTGGGCAGCCAGCCCCTGACAGCAACTGGGGTTTCTCCCCACTGCAGGGAGCCGGCAGGTCCGGCTGGTGAATGGGGCTGGGCGCTGTGCGGGGAGAGTGGAGATCTACTACCAGGGCAGCTGGGGGACCGTCTGCGACGATGGCTGGGACCTGTCTGATGCTGCCGTCGTTTGCCACCAGCTGGACTGTGGAGGGGCAGTGGAGGCGGCTGGCTCCGCTCGGTTCGGGGAAGGCTCCGGGCAGATCTGGCTGGATGGCATGAACTGCTCCGGGGATGAAGCTGCTCTCTGGGACTGCCCTGCCAGGCCCTGGGGTCAGCATGACTGTGGGCACAAAGAGGACGCAGGAGTCATCTGCTCAGGTCTGTGGTGGGACGCTGGTTCCTGGGGAGGCCGGGACGTGGGGAGAGCTGGGCATGTCCAAGGCTGTCCCTGGCTGCCTCTGAACTCCTGCCTGAGCCCATGCTGCAGTCACCCATGCACAGGCACCCTCAGTCCCGCTGGGGGACACTGGTGAGCTCAGTTGTCCCCGAGTGTTAGCAGGAAGTGTAGGGGTGTCAGTGCATCAGGGACTTCTCTCTGCCCCTGGGTGCAAGAGGGATGTGCTGGCCATGCCCCTGCCTGGCTGAGGGCACGGGGAGTGCAGAGGCGTCCCCTCTCCCACAGCCCCAGACCAGCCTGTTCCCCTTGGTGCCTTTCCTTCCAGAGTTCGTGGCCCTGAGGCTGGAGAACAGCGACGGCTGATCCGGGCGCCTGCAGGTTTTCTACAACGGGACGTGGGGGAGCATTTGCTCCAACTCGATGACTCTCGACACGGTGTCGCTGGCATGCAAAGAACTGGGCTGCGGGGATGGAGGATCCCTGGAAACACGCCTGCCCTATGGCAGGCTCTCTGGCCCTGCATGGCTGGATAACGTGCAGTGTGGGGAGAAAACCAGCTCCTTCTGGCAGTGTCCTTCCACTCCCTGGGACCCACAGTCATGTGAAGACCTGCGAGATGAGATCCACATCACCTGCAATGGTAACCCTGAGACACTCGGGCACCAGTGTCACCCCAGCTCCTGCTCCCCACTGGGCACAGCCAAAGGCAGAGAAAGAGCTTGGAGGGGCTTTTCTTTCCATGTCAGACCCTACTCCTGCCAGTGGCACAAATGTGACCCCAGCCACACACGTCCAGCAGCAGTTGCCACCCAGGTTGCCAGCAGTGCCTGGGGAAGGCAGAGGCATCTCCAGGTGAGGTCTCAGAAGAGACCAGACAGGGTTCAGAAGAGTCTCCCCTCCACAGACACACGACTGCTGCTCTGTGAACCAGGGACCTTTAGGGGCTGAGCAGTCAGGGTCCCCCTAGACCTGCGCGTGTCCTCTGACTGACTGGGATGCAGATGCTGCCATGACCAAGATGGTACAGGGAGGCACAAGTGGAGCTCAGCCTCGCTCTCTTCTGCACAATCCCAGCCCCCTTCACTACAGGGTTTCTTTCTTCAGGGCGACACCCAGAAATGTCCCCGGCCCCGTTGGCCCCATGCCCCAACGCCACGAGCTGCACAGGTATTGAGCTGCTCCTCTGTTGTACCCTTCTTGTCTGGCAGGGCTCTGCCTGCTGTCTGGGTGCCATGGGAGGTCTTTGCCTTCTCCAGACAGGGAGAAGATTCGTGCCGTGGGAGGCGAGGACGGGTGCTCGGGCAGAGTGGAGGTCTGGCACCGTGGCTCCTGGGGGACGGTGTGCGACGACTCCTGGGACATGCAGGATGCCGAGGTGGCGTGCAGGCAGCTGGGCTGTGGCCCTGCGGTGTCTGCCCTGAATGAGTCCGCATTTGGGATGGGGCAAGGCCCCATCTGGCTGGAGCAGGTGGAGTGCCGGGGGACAGAGCTGTCCCTGCAGGACTGCTGGGCCCGTCCCGGGGATGGCGGTGCTTGCCGGCATAAGGAAGACGCTGCTGTGCTCTGCTCAGGTGAGTGGCAGGGCTGGGACCTCTTGCTCAGGTGTTGGCAGGGAGCTAGAGAAGGCCGTTCACCCACTTGGTCCTGGCATGGCCCCTGACCTCCCAAGAGCGAGACCATTCCTGCAGAGTGCAGGAGCCTGGTGCCAGGTGGGGAGCAGCCTCAGTGGAGCTGGGTGTCCTCAGGCCACTGCCTGTGGGGCCCTGCAGCCCCAGGGCTGTCCCCTGGGCTGCCTGTGCCATCCTGCCTGCTGCCCAGAGCAGAGGCCGTGGGCCCTGTCCCGGCCTCCCTTTCTAGCGCTACTGGAGGGGCAATTTGGGTGGGGTGTGTCAGGGACATCTCCAGACACACCCAGGGCGTGTTGGGAAGGAGGCTCCCCAGTACCCGCACACCTGTCCTCTCAGCCCAGCTCTCCTTTTCCTCCTCTGCAGCTCCAGCCAGGACAGCACCATCCCCACCCCGAGCAGGTAACTCGTCCTCCCGCCCGAGGCTGGGTATCCCCAGCACCAGGCTGTGACCCACAGCTGGATGGAAGGGGCTCCTTGCTGGGGTGTGAAGCTCCCAGGAGGAGGCACTGGGGTGGTGGTGGGAGAGTTGGGGAGGTCTGTAATTTCCTCAGCAGGGTGGAAGCTTCCCCATTACTCAGCCCTGGGGTCTTCCACCCTCTGCTGCCTTGAGTGATGGGAGTCAGGACTGGTGCTGCCCCCACCTCTCCCAGGCCTGGTGTTGCCCCTTCCATGTTCTTGCCCATGCAGATCCTACCCGGGGTCGTTTGACCAGCAGCGGGAGAGTCTCAGTGCCCGTCATCATCTGCATCATCCTGGGGGCCCTTCTCTGCCTGCTCCTGGCCCTCCTGGCTGGGCAAGTGCTAAGCACTAGGGCTGGGCGCAGAGGTGGGTCCTTCCATAGCAGTCCCAGGGACCATGCCTCCTGGAAGGGCTGTGGGGTGCTGCGGGGTGTCACTGAGGGGCACAGGCAGAGCTGGGGGGATGAGACTGTGTGCTGCCACCTGTCCCATGCACCACCCCATTGACTGCCTGGCCATGGGGCAGCAGCAGCAAGGGGTGGAGAGAGCTCAGAGGAGGGGGGAGGTAGTGATGGGGCGAGGAGAGAAATGGCAGAGTGGAGATGGCCAAGGCTGGCAGTGCTCTGGGTAGTGCTGGAGGGGGCTCTGGGGCAAGGGAGATGGCAGGAGGAGCATGGGGCAGTAGAGTCCATCTCCATGGTGTCAGGTCCCCAAGCTGTCCCTCTGCCCAGCCCTGCCCATCCTCACCCATTCCCCGGCAGGGCAGGGGCCCTGCTATAGGCCCATGGGGCAGATAAGGGGCAGCTCCAGGTGGCGAGGAAACATGGCAGCTGCTCCAAGGTCAGACAAGGGGGGAAAGACCCAGGGGCCAGAGGGGCATGAGCGCTGTCTCCAAAAGGATGATGCGAGGGTGGCGCTGCCCCAGATAATCTCCACAGCAATGTTGCCCTCACTGGGGATGTGGCGGCCGTGCCTGGACAGCGCAGTGTGGCTGTGCTGTTGGACCAGTCCTGGGCTGGCCAAAGGAACAGGTTTGGGGGAGCACAGTGGGGTCCCATCGCCCCTCTGCCTGTCCCTGTGCCAGCCCTGCCTCTGTCCCCAGGCTCCAGGAGGGCTCAGGAGCTCTTCCCCGAGGCCATGTATGAGGAGATTGGTTACAGCCCGGTGTGGGAGAAGCAGGCAAGGTTTGGTCGCTCAGGTGGGTGTGGGTCCTCCCTGCAGGCCCATCTGCAGGACTCTTTCCCCTGGCCCCAACACAGGGCTGATCCCCTGAAGCCTCCCAGCCCGTGGTCCCTGCAGCGCTGGGGCCGTGTGGTCTGTGGGGAGAGCATCCAGGTCCTGGGCCCAGGAGAGGAGCTTCCTCCCAACCAGCTTTGCCCATCCCAGCTGGACAGCCCCTCTCTTCCTGCCCCTGCACCCCATGTGACACCTGAGGAGTGAGGGAAGGGGCTGCGCTAGGGCAGCTCTGGGAGCACCTTTGAGACAGTGTTTGTCCTGGGGGAGCAGGGTGATTCCCAGCCCTCCTCCCCATGCAGCCCCAGCTCTGTGGGTCCCCCTTCCCCAGCAGCGCTGACCATGAGACAGGTCCGTGGGGCTCGCTCCATAACACCCGCTGTGCATCTCGCCAGGCTCCTATTCAGAGGAGTCCCTGACCCAGCTGCAGCCCTCCCCTGGGGACAGTGAGGAGGAGGATGGTGTGGGATCAGCACAAGGTAACGGAGGCAGGAAGGGGCTGATCTCCCTGCAGCCATGTGATGGACAGCGGTGTCACAGAGTGTCACCATCACAGACGGGGAGGACATGGGCGTCTCCTGTGGTGCTGCCACCACCAGTGTGTCAGCCCTGTGTCCCTGTGCATCCTCGCCTCCTCTGCTCTGCAGGATGTATCTTCTCACTGTCACCAGCTGCCCTCTCCTTTCAGATGTTCTTGTCCTGCCCGGAGGTGACCCAGTGGATGGCTATGATGATGCCAGGGAGGTTTCTGACCCTGGGGATGATGCTGCCCCTGGGCAGGGAGCTTGGGGAATGCCCAGGGCACCAGCGGAGGGAGCAGGGCCCAGGAATACATGCAGAGGTGAGAGGGAAAGATAGCGCTGCTGGTTCCTGGGGGATGATCCCTGGTGCCACCCACGTCGCTACCGTACTGACACCCAAAGCTCCTGGGAAGGGGGAACCTGACGCAGGAGTTTTCCTTGGAGGGACTTGGGGTGGGAGAAGGAGCTGAATGTGGGGAGGAAGGTGATGTACAGACCCCATGGGGTGAACTGCAATGTCCTGGCTTGCTGTTTGCAGGGAGCAGCCTGCGCTCCCAGAGAAGTGCTGGGGTCCCTGGAGCTGAAGGAGACACCTCGTCCGTGTCCCTGGGGAGCATGGGCTATGATGATGCTGAAGAGGCGTCTCTGGCACATCCCCGTGAGGACACAAAGGCTGTGACAGCGGAGCTTGGTGCCCAACAGTCCCTGAGCCCCAGGCCAGGAGAGCCCATCCCTGCTGTGCAGCTGGGTGCAGGCAGGAGGGAGGAGAGGCCTGTGCAGCTGGGAGAGCTGTGAGCACCAGGGAACCGTCTCCCTTTACCACGGGCAGCAGAAATGGCTGGGAGTTCCCTCTATTTTTATTCCCATTTTCACACTGTGCATCCATATTGGTTCCTATTAAAAGTCTCTGGGGGCTTTGACCCAGAGCTGCTGCTTGCCTGCCCAGGTGTCGGGTCATCTCCCTGAGGCTGATCAGGGGGAGCAGAGAACAAAGACACAGTAGTAGGGAATGGGCACGTCTCAGGGACAGCAGGCTCGGGGTCAGGCTGTGGGGCTGCAAGGGCCCCTGGTGCCTGGGGAATAATCCTGCTGACAGAGCCATTTCCATCCTGCTGACCACAGTGTTCTAGTCAAAATGGCTCTAACAATGGTTAGGGGGCAGCTCTGCTCCACACTGCCCCAGCACAGGGTGCAGAGCCACTTTCTGGGACACACGGGGCTGGAATTCCCTCTCCTCATGCTCTGCCAGGACCCCAGTCTCCATGGGCTGTTCCTGCTCTCTTGGGCCCTCACAGACCCCCGAGCACTCTTGTCACAGGCACAGAGCTGCCTTCTTCCTGAGCAGGGGCTGTAAGGCCCCACGGCAGCCCTGGGACCCCCTCCTCCTGCTCCCCTCCAGCCCCCACCCCTGCCCTCCTGCTGCCTCGCCAGGGGTGTCAGTTTGGATTTGTGTCGGGGCAGTACTTGTGTGCAGGTACAGGAGGGATGGGGGCAGGGGGGATGGGGGCATCTTTCCCTCAGCGCTGTTGGAGGGCCAGGGGATGGAGAAAGGATCCCCATGAGATGTGTGCCGCAGCCAAAAGCCGTGGTCTAGGCCCTGGCCTGGAGAAGGGCCCATCCAGGAGGATGCTCATGTGGGCACGTTTCCATGGCAGAGGAGATTTTGTGTCCCTCCCCTAAAACAGCTGCTGCTGGGAGCTGAGCCTGAGTCCCTCTCCCTTGGCTGGGGCTTTCACCAGCCCCAGCACCCATGGGCAGAAAAAAGCACAGAAGCCAGGTGGGGAGAAGAGTTTAATACTTGGGCAGGACCTGGAGCCCAAACTGCCCTCCCTGCTCCCACTGGTGGGTGTGCACACCCCTCCAGCTCTTCCCTGAAAGGCTCCTCTGCTGCAGGCTGAAAGGTGTGCTGGCTCCCTGTGGGGAGTTGCTGCAGCTCAGTACTGCTGCCAACAGCAGGATCTGGCCCTCGAGGAGAAGAGGGGAGGAGGCGGCTTTCACCAACGTCCTCTCCCACTTCAGCATTGCCCCATTCCCTGCTGGGAGCTCCTCCACCCCTGGGGGGACCCTGGGGGAATCTGAAGGAAGCCCAGGCTCACACATCCCTCTGCTCCATACCCTGGAGCCTTCCTGCTGGCAGCCCCCATGGGAGAGCAGCATTCCCAGGGCGAGACTCCCACGGTAATGGGTGACATAACATGGGCATTGCAAGCACAGCCTCCATCCCCTGGAAAACTCCCACTGGGATAAGCTCCAGCCCTGGCATTCTTGGACATGAACAGTCTGGCCCTGTGGGCTGGGTCTGTTCTCTGCAGCAAAGCAGGATTGTCACTGTGCCCTGGATCCGTGCTTGCTCTTGTAGCTCCCGAGGACCTACCTGAGGGGGGGTCACAGTGAGACCCCCGACTCTCAGCACTGCTGCCCCACGCTGGGCAGAGCACGGCTGTGGAAAGCCCACAGGAGGGCAGCCTTATTTCTCTTAGTTTGGGCTCACTGTTCCCGGGGGCTGAGCACCCTGCAGTGAAAGGCCGTGTCTCAAACTCCGTTTTGGTTGTGGGTGTTTTAGCCAAGGCACCATCTGCCCCTTCCCGCCTGTGCACGGCCTGTGCCTCCCTGATCCCACCAGCGCAGCATTGACAGAGACACCAAACGCCCCAGGAACAAGAGGTGGGCACCAGCCCCATGTCTGTGAGCTGTGTCTGACCTCAGGAGCTCCACATGCCCTGAGCTGAGGCTCTGCTTAAGCCAGTGGTGATGGTGGAAGCAGAAGGACTTGGAGACAGGGTCAAGATAAGAAATGTCAAAGCTGGGAGTCCCACAGCCCTGCCCAGGCTCGTCCAACTCAGACAGACCTCTCTGCTGGCACAGAGGAGTGCTTCCCATGTGGTATGGGATCTCCACCTGGAGACAGGACAATGTCAGACCCTTATCCCTGGAAAGCCACCAGGGCAGTGTGGCCCTGGTCCCAAAGGGCTGGACCAGCACCCTCACACCACATCTCAGTGCAGCCAGAAATGATTCCTAGTGTGCTGCTGACACCTCTCCCCTCCCTGAGGTCTCCCCACACTCTGCTGCCAAGCATTGTCCCTGGGCGGTGGGGTGGGTCTGTGGTGCAGGGCAGTGACCTGAGCTCAGGTCCAGCACAGCTGCCTGCTTCTCCTCCAAGAGGGGGCTCAGCAAAGGCAGCACACAAAGCCCTCCCACAGCCCTCCTCACCTCACAGGCAAGCCCTGGGTGGGCAGGGCAGGCCCACAGGGCCTGGAGAGGACCAGTGCCCAAGCTCCAGCCTGCACCTGCCTGAGGCTGGGGAGTCAGGGCAAAAGTACCCCTGGAGATGCTGGGGATTGAACCCAGGACCTCCCACATGCAAAGCAGGTGCTCTGCCACTGAGCTACATCCCCTTGACACCTGCCAGCAGGAGAGGCACTCTCCTCCCGTGATGTGCCTGTGACAAGTCCTGTATTCCCCTGGGTGCCCAGGGACCCTCTGCAGAAAACAGCACTTGAATCCTTCTGATGTGGGGCAAGTTGGGACTGCCTCTCTGCTGGGGCCTGATCCTGGCACAGGGCTGCACTGCAGAGTGCTGCCCCTTCAAGGTCTCTGCAGGGCAATGGGGCAGAAGCAGGCTCTTGCTGCAGGTGCTGCTCCCACACTCTGGCCCACTCCGGGATGGGTCAATGGAGAGGAGCCTCCTCTGCCACCCAGAGCAATAGCTGTCTGTGCCACATCTGTATCGTGCTCCACAGCAGCAGCAGTGCAACAGGGTGAGGGAAATGCCCTCCCTGGACTGGTGTGCCCCCAGGCTCCGATGGCATCCCAGGGCATGCCGTGGAGGGCACATGGAGGCAGAAATCTTATACCCCCTCCTCCAGGCACCAGGCCTCCCCCTGCACCCCTCTGTTCCCCAGCAGCCCTGCAGGTGAGGTGAACATCAGGCTTCCATCTCCATGGGGCTGGGGATGGGCATTGGGCTCAGGGACCTTCCCATTCCTTCAGCACTGATGTCTGTCCTGACAGCAAAGCCGTGCCCGGGGACAGCCCTGGCTGGGGTCCCTGTGGCAGGGTGGGTGAGCGTGCTCAGCTGTTAACCCAAAGGCTGATGGTTTGACCACACGCAGGGATGGTGTCCTCACGCTGGTACAGCTGGGGCAATTGTGTTGCCCAGTGCCATAGATTTTTCCCTGCTGAGCCCCTGCCTAGCAGAGAGGGTTTAGGGGAATCAAAACCAGAGCACAGTCACTGTGACCTTCTGGAGTGGTTGAGTGGAGTTAAGGGGATGGGCTGCTCATCGATTCTGCTTTGCACACATGGCCCCAAAGCCCATCCTCTGCAATGACTCTCCCGTTCTTGCTCAAGAAAGACCTGGAAGGACTGCTCTTTTGGAGCGGTGATAATCCCGCAGGCACTACCCCTGCAGCCAAGCATTTTCAAGCTCACGCTCAAAGCTGAGAAGACAGTAACTGTGCTTGGACAGACAGTCTCTGCCAGGTGGCATGGACACTGCTGATTCCCCACTCCAGAGTGGCAGAGGCTGGATCCCCTTCTCAGGACAGACTTCTTGCCAGGAAGCCACAGCCAGGGGGGTGCCTCACCTGGTTCTTACTGGCACTTCACTCAGCATGCGTTTTGGTGGATATTTCTTTCTTTTTTGTGTCTACTCTTTCCACACACAGGAATGACAGAAAAACAAACATTTCATAAAAGCTTGTCAGAAAGCCCTTGTTATAGACAGGAAGTCCATCAAATCTGGAGGGAGCCAGGAACATTGCCGTAAGCACCAAGAAGATCCAAGAAGCTCAAGGCCTCCTCTGAAGTGCATCAACTTCTTGCAGCCATGATTTGAGCCTGGAAGTGGGAAGGGATTTATGTCTGTGCGTGGAGGAGGAATAAGTGCATTGTGGGAGTATGTCAGGGCTGAAGGCCCTTGCGCAAATCAGGGACAATGGAGACATTTCCATCTTGTGCGCATGCCTCAGCCTCGGAAATGGGGAAAGCCCGCTGCTGGGGGTGGATGTGCTCAGTCATGCCCCATGAGCATGACCTCACTCTCTTTTGCAAGAAAGAAGAAAACAGGAGGACTCAGGTTGCAATATCTAAGTCAGCCAGTGGGAAACAAATAAGTAATTACACTGGGGGAAGCAGGCTGGAGGGGGGTCAGATTAGGAGAAGGAAAGAAGGGGAAAGTAATGATTACTGTATTAAAAAATTTTGGAAGGTGAGACCCAGCTCAGGTACCCTTCTTCTGAAGAAGGATCTACTGTTTCTTTTTTTTTTTTTTCCCAGCGGGGCTGACCCTATCAGACTAGCTTTCACAGTTCTCCTCTGCTAGACAGCGCAGAGAACAGGAGGGATGGGCTTCATCTACTCAGATTTAGACATGTCCAGTGGAAGGGCTTGATTCAACTCCCCCCTTCCCACTGTTAATACGAAGATGTCCTGAGGAATCCCAGACACGCAGGAACCCCACCCCTCAGCTTGGCTGGGTAACGGAAGAGAAAACAGCATGTTTAGAGTAAGCTTTCTGCCACTCCTGGGCAGGTGTGGCATTTCAACAGCTCCCACTTGCAGGATCACAACTGTGGTTACTTTAAAGCAAGAAGAAAGCCAGGGCATTTTTTTACACTCTTCAGCACCAGACCTGTGTTTCCTTAAGACACCAATTCTCTTTTCCCACTTCTCATTCCCCAAACAGTCCCCAGATTCTGCACTTCTAAAGATATACCTGGTACACAAAATATGCACTTCTGAGTTGTCCACGCTTGACACAACCGCAACCTGTTTATTCCTGGTGGGTCACAACTAGTAGGAGCTCTCGATGCAGGCCACAGTCTTTCTGAGGGCATTTCCAAGAGCCCCCTTGACTTGCCTGTTCCGCAGGCTGTAGAGGAGTGGATTGGCCATGGGCGTGAGGATGGAGTA
Organism: Platalea leucorodia; assembly: GCF_965183815.1. NCBI lineage: Eukaryota > Metazoa > Chordata > Aves > Pelecaniformes > Threskiornithidae > Platalea > Platalea leucorodia. The sequence goes on from NW_028121307.1 coordinate 34,121, forward strand.
GAAAAAGGATGGCACTGTATTGAGCTGCCTCAGTGAGGCTGTTCTGGGTATCATATAGACAACGATGAGGGTACCATAGAAAGCAGTGACCACGCTGAGGTGAGAGGAGCAGGTGGAGAAGGCCTTCTGCCTCCCCGTGGTGGCTGGGATCCTCAGGATCACAACTATGATGCAGATATAGGATACCAAGGTGAACACAAAGGGGAAGACCACATCCAGAAAGCAGATGATGAAAGTAACCAGTCTAAGCACCGTGGTGTCACTGCAGGTGAGCTCCAGCAACGGGGCAAAATCACAGAAGTGATCAATTGCATTGGGACCACAGAAGTGTAAGTTGGAAAGTAGTCTGGTGACTATGGCAGACATTAGTAATCCTGCTAGCCAAGACCCAGCCGCCAGCTGGAGACAGAGCTTCTTGCTTCATGAGGCTGGCATAGAGCAGGGGGTGGCATATGGCCAAGTACCGATCCTAGGACATGGTGGCCTGCAGATGACACTCGGTACCTGCGCAACAGGCAAAGAAAAAGAATTGTGTCATGCAGCCTTGAGCAGAAATGGTTCTGTCCCTGGTTAGGAAGCTGGCCAGCAGCCTGGGCAGGATAGTGGAGGTATAGCAGATTTCCACACTGTAGAAATTAGGCATCTGCTCTGAGGCCCATGAAAGAAGGAGGAGGAAACCTAAGAAAAGGGAAGGGAATGTTGACAAAGGTAACAAGATGAATTTCACCAAGCACGATATTAGTTACCCTTGTGTTAAGTCCCGGTCTGATTGTCAGGCTCGGGGAAGGTTTGTAATGATCCCAAGGGCAAAATTAAGACACAAACGAGGTCATATGCCACCAATCAGACGTTTTATTGGGTAAATATAAAAGAGTAAAGCGATAGGAGGGGCAGGAAATATTAGGAGGAAATTAAGCAAGCATCCAGAGAGAGAGAAGCAAAGGATAGTCACCACCATGGATCCAGCGGCGTCCCGTTGGTCCTGTCTTCAGTTTTTCGGTGGTGGATGGCCACACTCAGGTTTCGTTGTGCCGTCTTTTATCTGGTGTTGGAGAGGGAGTTTGCCTTCTCGTTTCCGTTTGGTTACCCAGGGAAAAATCACGTACCCAACACACGCACATCTACTGGTGGGGCAAGCGGCCTGACCAGATACCAGTTGGTGTCCTCTTCTTGGTGGTGCCCGATAAGCCAGAGAATGGCCTGCTGCTTCAGCAAGTTTGCACAGGTTTCCTTGCAAGACCTTGCTACCTGATAAGCCAAAGAATGGCCTGCTGCTTCAGCAAGTTTGCACAGGTTTCCTTGCAAGACGTTCTTGCAAGATGTTCTTGTCCTGCCCGGACATGACCCAGTGGATGGCTATGATGATGCCAGGGAGGTTTCTGACCCTGGGGATGATGCTGCCCCTGGGCAGGGAGCTTGGGAAATGCCCGGGGCACCAGAGGAGGGAGCAGAGCCCAGGGATGCATTCGGAGGTGAGAGGGAAACATAGCGCTGCTGGTTCCTGGGGTGACATCCCTGGTGCCACCCAAGTTGCTACCGTACGGACACCCAAAGCTCCTGGGAAGGGGGAACGTGACCCAGGAGTTTTCCTTGGAGGGACTGGGGGTGGGAGAAGGAGCTGAATGTGGTGAGGAGTGGGGAGGAAGGTGATGCACAGACCCCATGGGGTGAACTGCAATGTCCTGCCTTGCTGTTTGCAGGGAGCAGCCTGCGCTCCCGGAGAAGTGCTGGGGTCCCTGGAGCTGAAGGAGACACCTCGTCCGTGTCCCTGGGGAGCATGGGCTATGATGATGCTGAAGAGGTGTCTCTGGCACATCCCCATGAGGACACAAAGGCTGTGACAGCGGAGCTTGGTGCCCAACAGTCCCTGAGCCCCAGGCCAGGAGAGCCCATCCCTGCTGTGCAGCTGGGTGCAGGCAGGAGGGAGGAGAGGCCTGTTCAGCTGGGGGAGCTGTGAGCACCAGAGAACCGTCTCCCTTTACCACAGGCAGCAGAAATGGCTGGGAGTTCCCTCTATTTTTATTCCCATTTTCACACTGTGCATCCATATTGGTTCTTATTAAAAGTCTCTGGGGGCTTTGACCCAGAGCTGCTGCTTGCCTGCCCAGGTGTCGGGTCATCTCCCTGAGGCTGATCAGGGGAGCAGAGAACAAAGACACAGTGGTAGGGAAGGGGTGCGTCTCAGGGACAGCAGGCTTGGGGTCAGGCTGTGGGGCTGCAAGAGCCCCTGGTGCCTGGGGAATAATCCTGCTGACAGAGCCATTTCCATCCTGCTGGCCACAGGCAGTTTCTAGTCAAAATAGCTCTCTGATAGGTGCCGTGATGCACCCCAGCGGGAGCACCCATTTCCTCAGCCTTGGGTGAAGCTCCTCTGCTACAGGCTGGAAGGTGTGTTGGCCCCCTGTGGGGAGTTGCTGCAGCTCAGTACTGCTGCCAACAGCATGATATGGCCCTCGAGGAGAAGAGGACAGGAGGCGGCTGTCGCCAACATCCTCTCCCACTTCCACATTGCCCCATTCCCTGCTGGGAGCTCCTCCACCCCTGGGGGGATCTGGATGAAGCCCAGGCTCACACATCCCTCTGCTCCATACCCTGGAGCCTTCCTGCTGGCAGCCCCACACGGGAGAGCAGTGTTCCCAGGGCGAGACTCCCACAGTGACTGGTGATATGCATGGACATGACAAACACGGCCGCCATCCCCTGGAGAACTCCCACTGGGATAAGCTCCAGCCTTGCATCTCAGAGAAATAAGGTATAAAATTGAAGTAAAGAAGAAGAGGGGAGTGTTATCTTCTGAACACAGGATGGTGGGTCCTATGGGCAGTATGGACACTGACCTGCAGATTCAAGGTGCCCCAAGTGGGCACCAGCGAGAGATCCCAGTGCCTGTCCCATGCCACCTCCCCACCACCTCTGCCCTCCCACAGGTATCATATTTCTCCCTTACTCTGGCACCTGGTACAGGTTTGCCTCCTCTTCCTCAGGGAGGTAAGCTACAGGCCTGGTGTGCTTGAGGGAGCAGCAGACCTGAGCAGAAAGGTCTCATTTCATGGCATTTTGGGACCTGAAGAATCTGGCCCTGTGGGCTGGGTTCATTCTATGCAGCAAAGCAGGATTGTCACTGGGTCCCAGATCTGTGCTTGCTCCTGCAGCTCCTGAGGACCTACCTGAGGGGGGGTCACAGTGAGACCCCCAACTCTCAGCACTGCTGCCCCACACTGGGCAGAGCACGGCTGTGGAAAGCCCACAGGAGAGCAGCATTATTTCTCTTAGTTTGGGCTCACTGTTCCCGGGGGCTGAGCACCCTGCAGTGAAAGGCCAAGTCTCACACTCCAGTTTGGTTGCAGGTGTTTTAGCTGCGGGACCAGCCATGGCACCATCTGGCCCTTCCCGCCTGTGCACGGCTGTGGACAGGCCTGTGCCTCCCTGATCCCACCAGCACAACATCGACAGAGACACAAAACACCCCAGGAACAAAAGGTGGGAACCAGCCCCATATCTGTTGGCTGTGTCTGGCCTCAGGAGCTCCACATGCCCTGAGCTGAGGCTCTGCTTAAGCCAGTGATGATGGTGGAAGGAGAAGGACCTGGAGACAGGGTCAGGATAAGAAATGTCATTCCTCCAGCTGGGAGTCCCACAGCCCTGCCCAGGCTCATCCAACTCAGCAAGCCCTACCTGCTGGCACAGAGGAGTGCTTCCCTATGCGGTATGGGATCTCCACCTGGAGACGGGACAATCTCAGACCCTTATCCCTGGAAAGCCACCAGGGCAGTGTGGCCCTGGTCCCAAAGGACGCCTGGGCTGGACCAGCACCCTCACACCACATCTCTCAGTGCAGCCAGAAATGATTCCTAGTGTGCTGCTGACATCTCTCCCCTCCCTGAGGTCTCCCCACACTCTGCTGCTGAGCATTGTCCCTGGGCGGTGGGGTGGGTCTGTGGTGCAGGGCAGTGACCTGAGCTCAGGTCCAGCACAGCTGCCTGCTTCTCCTCCAAGAGGGGGCTCAGCAGAGGCAGCACACACAGCCCTCCCACAGCCCTCCTCACCTCACAGGCAAGCCCTGGGTGGGTAGGGCAGGCCCACAGGGCCTGGAGAGGACCAGTGCCCAAGCTCCAGCCTGCACCTGCCTGAGGCTGGGGAGTCAGGGCAAAAGTACCCCTGGAGATGCTGGGGATTGAACCCAGGACCTCCCACATGCAAAGCAGGTGCTCTGCCACTGAGCTACATCCCCTTGACACCTGCCAGCAGGAGAGGCACTCTCCTCCCGTGATGTGCCTATGACAAGTCCTGTATTCCCCTGGGTGCCCAGGGACTCTCTGCAGAAAACAGCACTTGAATCCTTGTGCTGTGGGGCAAGTTGGGACTGCCTCTCTGCTGGGGCCTGATCCTGGCACAGGGCTGCACTGCAGAGTGCTGCCCCTTCAAGGTCTCTGCAGGGCAATGGGGCAGAAGCAGGCTCTTGCTGCAGGTGCTGCTCCCACACTCTGGCCCACTCCGGGATGGGTCAATGGAGAGGAGCCTCCTCTGCCACCCAGAGCAATAGCTGTCTGTGCCACATCTGTATCGTGCTCCACAGCAGCAGCAGTGCAACAGGGTGAGGGAAATGCCCTCCCTGGACTGATGTGCCCCCAGGCTCCGATGGCATCCCAGGGCATGCTGTGGAGGGCACATGGAGGCAGAAATCTTATACTCCCTCCTCCAGGCACCAGGCCTCCCCCTGCACCCCTCTGTTCCCCAGCAGCCCTGCAGGTGAGGTGAACAGCAGGCTTCCATCTCCATGGGGCTGGGGATGGGCATTGGGCTCAGGGACCTTCCCATTCCTTCAGCACTGATGTCTGTCCTGACAGCAAAGCCGTGCCCGGGGACAGCCCTGGCTGGGGTCCCTGTGGCAGGGTGGGTGAGCGTGCTCAGCTGTTAACCCAAAGGCTGATGGTTTGACCCAGGGTCAGAAACCTCCCTGGCATCATCATAGCCATCCGCTAGGTCACCTCCGGGCAGGACAGGGATGTCTGAAAGGAGAGAGGAGCTGGTGACAGTGAGAAGATACATCCTGCAGAGCAGAGAATGGGAGGATGCGCAGGGACACAGGGCTGACACACTGGTGGTGGCAGCACCACAGGAGACCCCCATGTCCTCCCCATCTGTGATGGTGACACTCTGTGACACCTCTGTCCATCACATGCCTGCAGGGAGGAGAGATCCACTCCTTCCCGCACCCTATTACCTGCTGCTGATCCCGGACCATCCTCCTCCTTGCTGTCCCCGGGGTAGGGCTGCAGCTTGGTCAGGGACCCCTCTGAAGAGGAGCCTGGAGAGAGGCGCAGCGGCTGTTAGGGCAGTGCGCTCTGCTGACCAGGCTTGTGGTCAGTGCTGCAGGGGACGAGGGACCCACAAAGGCAGGGCTGAGTGGGGAGAAGGGCTCAGGACTCACCCTGCTCCCCTGGGACAAACCCTGTCTCAAAGGGGCTCCCAGAGCTGCCCCGGGACAGCCCCTTCCCTCCCCCCTCAGGTGTCCCATAGGGGTGCAGGGACAGGCAGAGAGGGGCTGTCCCCAGCTGGGATGGGAAGAACTGGTGGGGAGGAAGCTCCTCGCTTGGGCCCAGGACCTGGCTGCTCTCCCCACAGCCCCCACAGCCCCAGCACTGCAGGGACCATGGGCCAGGGGACTGCAGGGGGTCAGCCATGGGTGGGGGGTGAGGGGGAAGAGCCTGGCAGATGTGCCCCCAGGAGGAACCCACACCCACCTGAGCCTCTGAACCTCGCCTGCTTCTCCCACGCCGGGCTGTAACCGATCTCCTCATACACGGCCTCAGGGAAGGGCTCCCAAGCTCTCCCAGAGCCTGTGGACAGCAGCAGGGCTGGCCCATGGACAGGCAGAGACAGGATGGGATCCTGCTCTGCTCCCCCAGCTTTGGTCCTCTGGGCCAGCAAAAGGCTATCGCCAGAGCACAGCCCTGCTGTGCTGTCTGGTCACTGCTACCACGTCCTCAGTGAGGGCAATGTCCCCATGGACATGGCCTGGGGCAGTGATACCCTCACACCATCCCCTCAGAAACAGCCCCTGTGCCCCTCTGGCCCCTGGGTCAGGTCCCTCATGCTGAGCTTGGAGCAGCTCCTGCCTTTCCTCTCCCCTTTCTGCCCCGTAGATCCATAGCATGGCCCCTTCCCTGCTGGGGGGAGGTCAGGGTTACACAGGAGAACATCCTCAGGGCCTGCAACCACGGGGATCGACCCTGCTGCCCCGCGTTCCTCCTGGCATCTCCCCTGCCCCACAGCCCCCTCCAGGGCTGCCCAGAGCGCTGCCAGTGTGATGTCCTCCTCTGTCTCACCTCTGCTCCCATCTCCTCCAGCCCAGCTCTGCCATTTCTGTCCTTGCCCCATCCCTACCTCCCCCCATGTCTGGACTCTCTCTGCCCCTTGCTGCTGGTGGCCCATGGTCAGGCAGTCAAGGAGGCGGTGCATGGGAATGAAGGCAGCACACACCCTTATCCCCCCAGCTCTGCCTGTGCCACTCACTCACACCTCACAGCACCCCTGGCCTTGCCAGGAGGCATCTTTCCCCACCACCCACCTCCGCGCCCAGCCCTGGCGCTTCGCACTTGCCCGGCCAGGAGGGCCAGGACAAGGCAGAGAAGGGCCCCCAGGATGATGCAGATGATGACGGGCAATGAGACTCTCCCGCTGGAGGACGGACGGCCCCGGGTGGGATCTGCATGGCAGGAGCACAAAAAGGGCAGCACCAGGCCTGGGAGAGGTGGGGGGCTGGGACACCCCAGTCCTGACCCCCATTACACCAGGGGTAGATGACCCCAGGAGTGAGTCATGAGGAAGATCCCACCCTGATGGGGAAATCACAGACCTCCCCAACCCCCGCACCCCACTGCTATCCCAGTGCCTCCTCCTGGGAGTTTCACATCCTGGCAAGGAGCCCCTTCCCTTCCGCCATGGGTCACAGCTGGCCCTGAGAAGACCCAGCACCAGCAGGGAGGACAGGTTACCTGGTCGGGGGGTTGGTGCTGCTGTCCTGGGTGCAGCTGCAGAAGAGGAGAAGGAGAGCTGGGCTGAGAGGGTGGGTGTGCAGGTACCAGGGAGCCTCCTCTCTCATACACCGTGTGTGCAGGTGTGTGCATGTATTCCTGACACATCCCACCCAAATTGCCCCTCGTGCGAAACTGGTCAGGGTGGCCAGGACAGAGCCCAGGGCCCTGCTCTGGGTATTGGGCAGGATGGCGCAGGGAGCCCAGGAGATGCCCCTGAGGGCTGCAGGGCCCTGCAGGCAGAAGCCAGAGGACATCCAGCCCCACAGAGGCTGCTGCCCACTTGGCACCAGGCTCCCAGGCTCCACAAGGACGGCCTTGCTCTCAGGAGCTCTGCCAAGAGCTCCATCAAGGGTCCCAGCCCTGCCGCTCACCTGAGCAGCGCACAGCAGCATCCTCCTTGTGCCGGCAGGCACCGCTGTCCCCAGGCCGAGCCCAGCAGTCCTGCAGAGATGGCTCTGTCCCCCGGCACTCCACCTGCTCCAGCCAGATGGGGCCCGTCCCCTCCCCAAACACAGCCTCGCCCAGGGCAGACACCGCGGGGCCACAGCCCAGCTGCCTGCACGCCACCTCGGCATCCTGCATGTCCCAGGAGTCGTCGCACACCGTCCCCCAGGAGCCGCGGTGCCAGACCTCCACTCTGCCCGAGCACCCACTCTCGCCTCCCACGGCACGAATCTTCTCCCTGTCTGGAGAAGGCAGAGACCTCCCAGGGCACCAGGACAGCAGGCAGAGCCCTGCCAGGCCAGAGGGGCATGCAGAGGAGCAGCTACCTGTGCAGCTCGTGGAGTTTGGGCACACGGTCCCCAGGGCCGCGGGTGTTTCTGGCTGACTCCCTGCAGAAGGAAATGCTGCGGTGAAGGGGCTGCTGAAGGGGGTCGTGCAGCAGAGCGTGGGGCTGAGCTCTGCTCACGCCTCCCCGTGCCGCCTCGCTCACGGCAGCAGCTGAACCCCAGTCATTCAGGGGACACGCATGGCAATGTGGGGGACCCTGACTGCTCAGCACCAGAGGGACCCTGGTTCACAGAGCAGCAGGAGGGTGTCCGTGGAGGGGACGCTCCTTGGAGCCCTGGCTGGGCTCTTCTGAGACCTCGCCTGCAGACACCTCTGCCTGCCCCGGGCGCTGCTGGGAGCCCAGCTGGCAACTGCTGGGGAATGTGTGGGGCTCTGAGAGCTGAAGTCCCATTTGTGCCACCACAAGCAGCAGGGTCTGGCCCGTAAAGTCAAAGCCCCTGTGGGCCCTGTCTCTGCGCTTGACTGTGCCCAGCAGGGAGCAGGAGCTGGGGGGATGCTGGTGCCCGCGGAGCTCCGAATTACCATTGCAGGTGATGTGGGTCTCGTCTCGCAGGTCATCACACGACTGTGGGTCCCAGGGAGCAGAAGGACACTGCCAGAAGGAGCTGTTTCTCTCCCCACACTCCACGCGATCCAGCCAGGCGGGGCCAGAAACCCTACCATAGGGCAGGCGTGTTTCCAGGGTCCCTCCATCCCCACAGCCCAGCTCCTTGCATGCCAGCGACACCGTTCTGGGAGTCATTGAGTTGGAGCAAACGCTCCCCCATTTGCCATTGTAGAACACCTGCAGGCGCCCGGAGCAGTTGGTGCTGTTGTGCAGCCTCAGGGCCATGAAATCTGAGAGGAAAGAGCCCAGAGGGGAACAGGCTGGTCTGGGGCTATGGGAGCAGAGAAGCCTCTTCACCCCCCAGGCCCTCAGCCAGGCAGAGGCACGGCCAGCAAGTCACCCTTTTGCCAGGGGCAGAGAGAAGTCCCTGACGGACAGACACCCATGCCCTCCCCGCTAACCCTTGGGGACAGCTCAGCTTACAAGGGGCCCCCAGTGGGACCGAGGGGGTTTGTGCATGGGTGTCCCCAGGACAGGCTCAGGCAGGGGCTCAGAGGCAGCCAGGGACAGCCTCGGCCATTGCTGGATCTCCCCTTCTCCCGGCCTCCCTGGGCACTGGGCTCCCACCACAGCTCCCAGCACAGACCTGAGCAGACGACTCCTGCGTCCTCTTTGTGCCCGCAGTCGTGCTGCCCCCAGGACCCTGCCGGGCAGTCCCAGAGAGCAGCTTCGGCCCCAGAGCAGTTCACGCTGTCCAGCCATATCTGACCGGAGCCTTCCCCGAACTGAGCGGAGCCAACCGCCTCCACCGCCCCTCCGCAGCCCAGCTGCTGGCAAACGACGGCGGCATCAGACAGGTCCCATTGGTCATCGCAGACAGTCCCCCAGCTGCCCTGGTGGTAGATCTCCACTCTGCCAGCACAGCGCCCGGGCCCGTTCACCAGCCGGACCTGCCGACTCCCTGCAGCAGGAAGAAACCCCAGCTGCCATCAGGGGCCGGCTGCCCACCCAGCCCCGAGCCTGGGAGGCCTGTGCAGTGCCACTCACCCCAGCAAACGACCCCCACGTCCTCTGCAATCCCTGCTGCCAGTGCACTCTCGGGCAGGGAGGTGTTGCATTGGGTCAGGTTGGCCTCGTGCCCTGCGCACCAGACCCCTCGCAGCCCCACGGGACCCGTCCCTCTCTGAGGCTTCGGGGGGTTGTAGGCTCTCTCTGCCTCTCCGCACCGCAGCTGCCGGCACACCACGCTGGCCTCCTGCATGTCCCACTGCTCATCCAGGACTCGGCCCCACGTCCCGCGCTGCAAGATCTCCACTCGCCCGTCGCACCGGCTCCCTCCACCCACCAGCCGCAGGGCTGTGGAGCTGCCTGGGCCTGGGGAGAGCAGCCATGCCCCAGCCCTCAGCAGCACCAGACAGCCCACAAACCTGCAGCACCTCTCCAGGCTCTCCAACCCTCACAACCCCCTGCAGCTCACCCGCCTGCCCCCAGCCCTTGGCGGTCAGCTTCAGGAGCAGCTTTCCACAGGCTTGGTTCCCCAGTCCCTGAGCCTTCCTGAGCAAGACCCTCTCTTTGCTCTTGGTGGGGCAGAGCCACCCAACACGTCCCTGCTGAGGCAGATGGGGCAGCTCCCGCAGGAGGGAGCAGCAGCCGGCGGTGGCCTGGGGACAGGCAGCCCCAGGACAAGCCTTGCCCCACCTCAGCGCTGGCCTTGGCACTGCTGAGCCATGGGGCAGAGCACACACGCCTCTGCCCCTCTGCATCCCTGGGGATCTGGGCCTGGGAGCCTGTGTCCCTGGCAGGGAGCAGAGCAAGGGGGGCCTTTCTGATCAAACAGGACAAGATTGGGACTTGTGCTGGCAGAAAGCGAGGGCAAAGCCCAGCGCTGCTATGCAGCTCACACCCCTTGTGGGTAGGGGATTGGGCTCTGTGGGACTCTCTGTGGGGCTGGGACAGGGCTGTCTGCAGTCAGGGGGATGGAGCTGAGACCCACAGCCCTGTCCTGCGTCTGTCCTGCAGCAGAAGAGCTGAGGACTCCTGGCCTGGCGGGGGCCCCAGGGCCTGAGCCCCTTCCCTGGGTGGGGCAGAGATTCTTGATGAAGCTAAGGTTTCTCCAGGGAGAAATTCACCCTGCTGCTGTCATGGGGTCATCTGCTTTGGGTGGCCATGCAACACCCAAGGGACAAATGGAGTTAACACAGCGTTGTCCCAGCACTCACCTGAGCAAATGACAGCAGCTTCGTTCTCATGGGAGCACGGTGAGACCCCCAGGGCGCTCACTGGGCACTGTCCCAGGTGGGCTTCAGTCCCATCACAGTGGAATGAGTCTCTCCAGACAGGTCCCGTGCCTCTCCCAAAATGCCCTCCTCTGGGAATGGACTCAGCAAACCCGCAGTCGAGGTGACGACAGAGAACGTGGGCGTCCGAGAGATCCCAGCGGGAGGCACAGAGGGTGCCCCAGGTCCCCAGCACCTGCACCTCCACCCTCCCCTCACACGCCGTGCTGCCGTTCACCAGCCTGAACCCTGTGTCATCGGGAACAGAGAAGAATGAGGGAGGGCGGACTTGTGCTCTCGCTTCTTCAGGAGCTGGAGGAGCAGCCAAATGGAGGAGAGCCTGCCTTTCTCCTCCTTGTGCACAATTTTAAGGCTGCAGACAACCACATCACCCCTTCTGTCCTCACACCCAGCACAGCATGGCACTGTCCCGGCCTTGCTCCCCTTGGCCCCAGCACACCCCCAGATATGGAACACCCCACCCTCAGTCCTTACGTGTACAGGTGACACCAGCGGCGTTCGTGTGGGTGCAGGGCTGGTCTCTGCGGGATCCCCTGGGGCAGGAGATGAGAAGGGATTCATTCCCCACACACTGCAGCTCTCTGTCCCACATGGCACCGACACCTTCTCCAAAGTGAGCTGCCCTGGGCACAGACAGGGCTGCGCCACAATGCAAGTCCCCGCAGACCACGTCGGCAGCTTTGGGACCAAAGTCTGAGTCACAGACAGTTTTCCACTGGTTCCTATCGCGGATCTCCACGCGTCCTGAGCAAGGGCTCTCCCCTCCGACCAGCCGGACAAATCCTGGAGCAATCAAAGTCCCCGGAGAGTTCCCAGAGCCCTCTGGCAGTTACATGCCCACGTCCCACCTGGGCTGCAAGGTGGCCACAGGCAAAGAGCCCCACGACCCTCCCAGCAGCTCCCAGGGGCTGCTGATGGCACAAACACACCAGGGACACCCTGCCGCTCCTCAGCCATCAGCACAGCACTTGTGGCCTTGCTTCTCTCCCAAACCCCCAGCCGTAGGCACTGCTCGGACCAACTGCCACCATTTTGGAGACCCTGGGCTTCCTGGCAGCACTCTGAGCACTTGGGGCCCAGGGAGACTGGCCAAGGCACTGTTGGCTGCTGCAGCCTGATCTGCCCACTGAGCTCAGGGCCTGGCTGAGGAACCCTTGGAGCCACCAGAAATGCACCACGTTCCCAGGTGGTTCTCAGGTCAGTGGGGCACTGCTGTTAGATGGGACATGTCACAGGGCACAGATGCACTGCGAGTGTACATGTGGTCTCTGTCTTCACCAGCCCCTGGCTGCAGTGCTTGCCTGGGGAGGAGTCCTCAGCCAGGGCCAGAGTGCACTGCCAGGCATGCACATCCCTGGTCAATGGCTGGGCAGAAGGCAGGAGAGCAGGCAGAGGTACAGCCCTGGGCTGACACGAGATCCCGGTGCAAGGACAGGCTCCAAGGAGAGCCAGAAAGTGCTGGCAAATCCCCCGTGGCACAGGGCAGCCAGGGGCTGGGGCAGGCAGGAGAGGCTGGGAAGCAGGTCACCACTGCCTGCACTCCCTGTGGGCTGGCTCTCGTGGGGTGACCCTGGGAAAGGAATGAGGTGGCCATGGGCCACCCTGCTCTTCTGCCCAAGCCCAGTGCTCCTCCCTTCTGAGCAGCCCTTCTGCTTTGGGGGCCATCTTGGGTCCTTCCCCAGGCCTGTTGGTGGCCACGTGAGCGGTTCTCAGTGCCTCTGGCATGGGGGCACCTGGACCTCCGTGCTGCCAGAGAGATCCTGGATGAGCCAGAGGGGAAAGATGGGAAATAACAGATACTGTAGAGCAGGGCGGGGCATTCAACTCCCAGCCAGAGGAGAATTGGCTGAGCCACATCTGGAGCCAGGCAGTAACAAGTTACCCCTAGGCTTTCCTCAAGGACTGGGGAAACCAGCAATCATAGAAGCATAGAATCATAGAATAGTTAAGGTTGGAAAAGACCCTGAAGATCATAGAGTCCATTTACCTAGCACTGCCAAAAGTCCACCACTAAACCATGTCCTCGAGCACCAGATCTACCTGTCTTTTAAATACCTCCAGGGATGGAGACTCAACCACTTCCCTGGGCAGCCTGTTCCAGTGCCTGACTATTCTTTTGGTGAAGAATTTTTTCCTAATATCCAACCTAAACTTCCCCTGGCACAGCTTGAGGCTGTTTCCTCTCGTCCTATCACTTGTTACTAGGGAGAATAGGCCAACCCCCACCTCGCTTCAAACTCCTTTCAGGCAGGTGTAGAGAACAATAAGGTCTCCCGTCAGCCTCCTCTTCTCCAGACTAAACAATCTCAGCTCCCTCAGCCGCTCCTTGTAAGACTCCAGCTCTGGACCCTTCACCAACTTCACTGCCCTTCTCTGGACACACTCCAGCACCTTGATGTCCTTCTTGTGGTGAGGGGCCCAAAACTGAACACAGTACTCGAGGTGCGGCCTCACCAGTGCCGAGTATAGGGGCACTATCACCTCCCTGGTCCTGCTGGCCACACTATTCCTGATACAAGCCAGGATGCCACTGGGCCTCTTGGCCACCTGAGCATCCTGCTGGCTCATGTTCAGGCGGCTGTCAACCAACACCCCCAGGTCCTTTTCTGCCAGGCAGCTCTCCAGCCACTCCTCCACAAGCCTGTAGCGCTGCATGGGGTTATTGTGACCCAAGTGAAGGACCCAGCACTGAGCCTTGTTGAATCTCCTACAGTTGGCCTGGGCGCATCGTTCCAGCCTGGCCAGGTCTCTCTGTAGGGCCCTCCTGTCCTCCAGCAGATCGACACTTCCACCCAACTTGGTGTTATCTGCAGACTTACTGAGGCTGCACTCAATCCCCTCATCCAGATCATCAATGAAGATGTTGAACAGGACCAGCCCCAACACTGAGCCCTGGGGAACACCACTCATGACCGGCCGCCAACTGGATTTGACTCCGTTAAGCACCACTCTCTGGGCTCGGCCGTCCAGCCAGTTTTTAACCCAGCGTAGAGTGCACCCATCCAAGCCGTGAGCAGCCAGCTTCTCCAGGAGAATGCTGTGGGAGACTGTGTCAAAGGCCTCACTAAAGTCCAAGTAGACAACATCCACAGCCTTCCCCTCATCCACTAAGCGTGTCACCTTGTCATAGAAGGAGATCAGGTTAGTGAAGCAGGACCTCCCTTTCATAAACCAGTGTTGGCTGAGCCCGAGCAATGACAGTCCCAGCTCGGTAGTGCAACTGGCCACACTGGGCCCTGCTCCAGTACCCCCTCATTGTTCCCTGAGGGCACAGCCAGGTCCCTTCCCCCATCCTGGCAACAAAGGTAGGGAACAGGCTGGCCCCTTACCTGAACACGTCACTCCTGCGTCCAAACGGTGACCACAGTTGTGTTTACCCCATCCTCTGTGTCTGCAGTCAGACAGGGCAGACTCGGTGCCACGACAGCCAACATCATCCATCCAAATGGGGCCAGATCCTGGCCCAAAGTGTGCCCGGGAATGAGCTTTGACAGCAGACCCACAGCCCAGCTGCTTGCAAACCACTGCAGCATCGGCCATGTCCCAGGAGAAATGACACACGGTCCCCCACTGGCCCTGGTGTTTCACCTCCACTCTCCCAGCACAGCGCCCGCCGCCAGCCTCCAGCCTCACCTCCGCAGCCCCTTCAAACACCAAAACATGGGACCGGTCAGGAGAGGGCCGAGCCCCAGGCTGCAGCTCTGGGAGTCGACTCACAGCACCAGGCTGGGAGCCCTCTCCTCCCTGAGCTGTCCCTGGGGAAGTGTGGGGGTCCCTCCTATCCCCACGGGCTGGGCAGGCTGGGGGGGCCAACTCCAGCCCTGCTGGGCCATTCACTGCCCCACAGCCCTTGGCACCTCCTCCCACTCCAACAGACCCCTGCCCATGCCCACCCACACACCGTGCCCCCAGGCCCTGCACAGGGCACTGTCTCCTCCCCAGCCAAGCACACCCTGGAAAGCCCCATGCCCCCAGGCCCGCAGCTTCCCCTGCCCACCACCTGCCCTGCCACCACCCAAACCCACACCACCCCCAGGGCTTCCCATGTCCTCAGGGAGCACCGAGGTGATCCCAAGGATCCCCCGAAACCATATCGTCTCCTTGCCCCAGGCATCAGCCCAACTCCTGTGCCTGGCCAAGACACCCAGGAAGGAAACTTCTCTGCCACCTGTGGGTGCAGACAGCCCGGGCCCCTTCTCTCTGTGGGGCACAAACTGCCTTCCTGGGGTCGGGGTTCCCCTGCACCCTGGGACACCCTGGAGATTGGCTGTGCCCTGGGGATCACTGAGTGCTGCCGTCACCACCTGGGCCACTGCCAGCCTCAGGGGCACAGACCTGGGGAACAAGGGGTCCCAAAAGGGTCACCCAGGAAGGAAGGAGTCCATAAATGCAGCCAGGCACGGGATGCCTTAAACACAGAGAGGCACAGGGAAAGGCACAAGGTCCATGGACCTGAGCACCTTCTGACCCTTGTCTCAGTGGAGCCTGGAAAGAAACCCCATTCCCAAAGGGATCCCGATGACCCCGCTGGTACCCGCTGGCCCTGGGCTGTGAGACAAGGGAACCGGCACTTACCCCTGCACAGCTGCACCCAGAGGAGCAGCCACAGCAGCCGAGGGGACAGGAATGCCTCCATCCCCATCCTGAGCCTCCTGCCCTGCTGGCACAGCCCTGCTGCACCCCACTCCCTGCCACGGCTCCTGGGGACTCATGGGGACAACGATGATGGGAGGGTAATATATCTCTGCAGATGCCCACTCAGATGCAGGAGGAGCCAATCAAAGCAGCAGCAGCACCTTTTGAGACATTATCGGGAGCTATCTCCCCTCCGACACAGCCCAGCCCTCCAATGAACTTCTCCAGCGCCGTTCATGACCATATATGAGGGACATATGTGTCCTTCTGCGGGTGTCATGGTCGTTACGTCAGGGAATCATCATGGGAGAAGCTGAGTGTGGAGGGGAAATGAGTCCGTCACCCCTTGCACCCTGCTGTGGGGACTGCGAGCACTGAGCATCTTCTACATTGGGCTCATCCAAGAACCCAAGAGGCAGCTGTCCAGCCACCGCCGAGCCATGGGAAGCAGGGAGCTGGGACTGCACCGGGGCCTGCGTCAGGATGGGAAGGAAACAGCCCCTGCCCCTGCTACAGACCCCACTGTGCTGGGAGCAGCAGCTGGGCAAGGGCCTTGGGCAGGGGAACAGCTCCATCCCAGGAGGGCTCACTCGCCCGTCCCTCCCTGCACAGCCCCACCCTGGGTCCCTCGCAGGAGCCCAAGCTGGGCCATGGCCTTGCCCTGGCAGCAGACCTGCAGCCCAGAGGCTCCGTCAGGCCCCTGACTCTCAGCCTGTTCCCGAGGGGCCGTTCTTCCCCACAGGCGCATCGGGAGCTGGAGCCTGCAGGTGCACAAACCACAGCCCACGTGGCCTCGCAGCGCTCCCCGCGCTCCCCACGCAGCGCAGCGCCGGGCAGGAAGTCTGTGGTTTCCTCCTGGCACCGTGCCCAGGCACATCCCTGCGGTGCCCCCGAGCCACCCCCACCCCGACTGCTCCAGCCAGGGCTGCAGGGGCTGCTCCTTCGGCCTCGCAGACACGGGGCCGGGCAGCTCCCGGCCCCCGGCATGCCCCGCTGATGCACACGGCCGCTCTGCACCGAGCCCCACGGCCACGCGGTGCCATCGGTGACGGGACCTCAGACCTTCCTCCTGCCACAGCTGTGTGCTTCTGAGTTACAGTGACAGTGACCTCACACCCTCCTACAGCCACCACTGGGTGCTCAGCAGCTATAGTGACGGTGACCTCACACCCGCCTGCTGCCAGTGCTGTCTGCTCAAGAGTTACACTGTCACACGGGGGTGGGTGCTGTGCACGGGCTTCTGCTGATGATGGTTCTTCCAAAAAGCCATGTTTGGGTGGGGTCTAAATACTATTTTGATGACATCAGAAGCACCCACACAAGCCCTATGCCTGCTCTTGGCCTGTAAGCTGATTTAGTACTCGTGAAATCACAAGCTCGTACACAAGTCATGTGCATGCTCCTGGCCTATCCGTCACTCAGCCACAGGTGATGTCATAACATCTAAACCTGCCACGTGCCTGCTTCTGGCCTATCAGCTATTCAGACACCAATGACCCAACACCTACACAAACACCTACACAAGCCATTGTTCTGCTCCTAACCTCTCAGCTACTCAGGCACCAGTGACACCACAGCAACCTATACCACCCATGGCCCTGCTCCTGGCCTATCAGCTACCAGGGCAGCAGTGACTTCACAAGCACTTACACAATCCATGGGCATCTTCCTGGCCCATCAGCTCATCGGTCACAAATGACCTTGCAAACACCTACACAAGAGAGGTGCTTACTCCTGGCCTACCAGCTTCTCAGGCACCACTGACATCACAAAGACATTCACAAGCCATGTGCCAGCTCCTGGCCTATCATCTGCTCAGGCGCCACTGACCTCACAAGCACGTACACAATCCATAGGCCTGCTCCTGGCCTATCATCTCCTCTGGCAGGAGTGACCTCATGAGCACAGACACAAGCCATGGGCCTGCTCCTGGCCTAGCAGCTACTCAGGCAGCAGAGCCCTCACAACACGCTGCACATGCCATGGGTCAGCCCCTGGCCTGTCGTCTGAGAGTGGCCTCGCAAGTACGAATCTGCCCATTTGCCATGTATTTGCCATTGGCCTGCTCAGTCTCCAGTGACCTCACAAGCACATACCAACGTATTTCCTATGTACTCATGCAGTGATTTATTATATATATGTCATGATATATATTATATACAATATATATATTATATCGATCATGTTATATATATTATATTAAATATAATATTATAATTTTCATATCATATAATTGTAAAACTAATTATATTATATATTATTATATTATTATATTATAATAAGAATATTAATTTTGTTATATTGTGCTATTATAGTATTATAATAGTTATAAGATATTTTAATTATATAATATATATTATAATATATCATAATCTCATATATTTTACATATTATAATGTATATAATATTATATAGTTTATATTATATATATAATATATATATATGTGGTGATATATATTCAATATTGTGTGGCAAATGAGTCTGTTATTCCTTGCGGGTGGCTGTAGCCCCTGGGCACGTTCCAGTTTTTCCACGCCCCACCAACTTTCAGGCACCCCTCTGCCCTCCTGAAGCCCCCCCACACCCCAGACCTGTCAGGGCTTGTTCTGCAGCCTGGGAAAGTGGGGACCCCGACCTGGCCTCTTCCTTTTGTTTCTCTTCACATTTAAACTTTAAGTGCTCACTCCAGTAGCGCTTATTAAAAAAAGGTTTTATCCATTTTATACCTATGGGTTTTTCTATGGCTATATATATTTGCTATCTATAGCTTTATATGCTGCCTGAGAACACGTGGCTATGAAGGCGTCATGAAATGCCTGTCAGCCAATCACAATGCAGGATGAAAAGACGTGGGGAATGAGGCTGTCAGAAGTGGCGGCCTCCCTGTAGGAAATGACAGGGGGCTTCCTTTGGGACGTGCCCCTGGGGACACTGGGACGGGTGGCCGGTCCTGCCAGCTAATCACAGGGGCTGCCTGAGAACACACGGCTGTGACGGTGTCGAGACATGGCCATTAGCCAATCACAGAGCAGGATGAGCTTTAACAAAAGGGCAGCTCACTGCCATGGAATGGTGGCCAACCCAAAATAGCAGCCAAACCAAAATGGCGGCCCCTGTGGATGCAGGGGAAGGGCCTTCCGGGTCTGATGTATCTCTGGGCCAAGCGGCAGGCGTGGCCGGTCCTGCCAGCCAATCCCAGCGGAGCACATGGCCGGTAGAGGAGAGCGACTTCCGGGGCACAGGGCCCCTGCGGGTGCTGGGAGGGGGCGGGGCTTCCAGCGGGAGCGGGTGGGCAGGGCCCCTGTCCCGCCGTGTCTCCCGCAGCAGCGGTGCCCGTGCTCTGGCGTGTTCCAGGGCAGGGATCCCAACAGGCAGCGGGAAGGCCCGTGGGGAGGTGAAAATGCTTCTTGGGAGCTGTGGGCAGAGAAGGGCTCATGGTGGGGTCAGAGCTCCCGGCTTTGTGCCGGACGTAAGACCTTTCCCCGCCTCCCAGGGCTTCAAGGCTGCGCCACCTTCCTCAGCAAAATAATTACAGAAACACCTCCAACGACAAAAAATCCCCCCTTAAACTCCAAAACACCCTAGGAAAAGAGGATGAGGGGAGAGAGGCAAGGGTTAAAGGAATAAAACCCTCAAAGTTCCTGCATCTGGTCAATGTGACGGATACACTTGACTCTGAGCCGCACTTTGGTTCAGGCTGACGCAGGAGCAACAGCCCTCACGTCCTTGGGGTGAACGTGTGAGCTGGAAAGCCCCTGGCTGACGTACAAGGGAGTGAAGGTGTCTTGAACAAGATTCCAAAAGGTGGTTTGGAAAGCCAAAAATGCGAGTTGCCAGAGCTAAAATGAAGACATCTTGTCTATACTATTGACTGGCAGGCAGCTACTTCACCCTCTAAATATTACTATCAGGATGGGCCCAATGTGAGCTCTCCCTGCATGGCAGCTGGACGGCAGGCCAGGTGACTCTCCCCTCGAGCAGGGACGCCTCTCAGGGTTTGAGATCCCTTTCCTGAGACTGAGAGATCCTTCCTTAGCCAGTATGGAGAGATTCATAGAATCATAGAATCATTAGGGGTGGAAAAGACCCTTAAGATCATCAAGTCCAACGGTTAACCTATCCCTGCCAAGTCCACCACTAAACCATGTCTTCAAGCACCACATTTACCCATCTTTTAAATACCTCCAGGGATGGAGACTCAACCACTTCCCTGGGCAGCCTGTTCCAATGCCTGACTACCCTTTCAGTGAAGAAGCTTTTCATAATATCCAACCTAAACATACCCCAAAAATACAAGTTTACTTGAAACAACAGGAAAAGAACCTTCCCAAGAAGAAAGATGTAAGTTTGGTGCCTACACTCAGTTTGTGCATGCCGCTGATTAGTACCACAGACATTGGCGTAGCAACAAAGCAGACCAGTTAACAAACAGCTTCTGGCAGATAAATGCCTCGGGTCAGAAAGAAACTTCCTCTGTGAACAGCTTGGTGTACCTATCACCCCAGTGTCCCTATGGTTACCAGGGGAGGACGGCCCTGTTAATACTATGGTGGCCATAGGATCCTTTCAAATGAATCTCTTGGGCCATAGTCGTTTTAAAGGGCAGACAGTGGCGCGACGCCCAGGGAAACTTGTGGTCTTTCGGTGTCCCGCAGATCAGGCGGTTGGCCGAAGCCCCAGGCGCGGGGGTGCGCCTCTTGCAAACGGCGCCTGCCCTCCCCCCTTCCAAATTGACAAATGTGAAACCCTACCCACTACCGATAGGAGCCAGGGACGGGATCGCACCAGTGCTGGAGGCAGGGGATTATAGCTCCCACCCACTCTCCCCTTTAACTCCCCGGTATTGCCGGTCTGAAATCCAAATGGCAAGTGGAGGTTGACAGTAGATTACCAGAGGCTCAATGCCAACACTGGCCCATTAACAGCCGCTGTGCCGAACATTGCCGAGCTCATAGCCGCCATTCAAGAGCAATCACACCCTATTATGGCGACTATTGACGTTAAAGACATGTTCTTTATGGTCTCCCAGCAGCCGCAGGACCCGGACCACTTTGCCTTTACCTGGGGGCGGCAACAGTACACCTTTACACGGCTCCCTCAGGGATACAAGCACTCCCCCACCTTAGCCCACCACGCTCTAGCACAGGAGCTGGAAGCAATTCCCATAAGGGCGGGGGCGAAGATTTACCAATACATAGCAAAATTCACGCTAAATGGACTGTTCCTTCCTTCTGACCCGAGAAGCGGGTTTGCTTCTACTTTTGTTTTTCAGGAGGGAGCAGCTGATCCAGACACACACCACCCGAAGATCGAGATACGCATGTTATTCGTGGTCATACTAGTTTGGGAATGTACCTATAAAAGCAGCGGAGGACTAATTCCTTCACCCTCCCCTGACCCGTTTGATCCCTTCAAGGACAATGAATTTGTACTATTAGCCAAAGCTATAAGCCGAGCTTTTAATTTAAGTCATTGCTGGGTTTGTGGGGGACCTCTGGGGCTGTCGAGTTGGCTGTGGATGTCCACACCCCTCACCCCAGCCCAAATTGTGAGTAATTATAGTGAAACCACGAATGACACTTGGGGTGATAGTGGAACATGGCCAGTTCAATTTCCTGCTGTGGGGCAATATTGTTTAAATCGTACTCAAAAGGGAGGGGTCTATGTGGGAGAAAGCAAGTGCCAACAGACACTTACGTACAAGTTGGTAAATGCAGATAGGGGTATCTCCATATGGGCATGGCTTGATAATGCTGGACGCAGTCAAGGGTTCAAAGGGTACTGGGTAAATAAAAACAAAATGTTAATTCTCCAGCAATCTAGGGACCATGTCTACAAGGAAACCTGTAAATGGAAAAACAACTCCAGGGCCTGGTATTGCGCTGGCTGGATGAATAATAACCCAACCGTTTCTTTTAGCCCCATGGACAATGACAAAACAATGTATTTCCAGTTCCCCGGGGATGCAGCGGGACCATTCGCCAATGGGGCCACAGCTAAAAGGGGCCATTATTGGATTTGTGGACATACTGCCTATAAACGACTGCCAGTGCATTGGTCAGGGGTCTGTTATGTGGGAATTATCCAGCCTTTATTCTTCCTTCTTCCACAAACGGGTGGCTCTCAGCTGGGGATAAGATTGTACGATAATCTGGAAGATGGAAGGATTGCCTGCCGCAAGCGAGCTGTTGAGGTGAACATAGGTGGAACACAAAAATGGGGGGAAAATGAGTGGCCTCCTGAAAGAATAATCCAACATTATGGGCCTGCCACCTGGAACCCCAGTGAACCGATATCAGGGGCAAGGGAACCAATCTATAATTTGAACCGTATAATCCAATTACAAGCGGTTTTAGAAATGGTTACCAATGAAACCGCCAATGCTATAGATCTTTTAACTCAACAGTCTCAACAAATGTGCACAGCAATCCTTCAACACCATATGGTTTTAGATTATTTACTGGCTGAAGAAGGAGGGGTCTGTGGGAAATTAAATGTCTCTAACTGTTGTTTAGAAATAGACGATGTAGGCGAAGTAGTCCTCCAATTAACCAAAGACATTAGAAAAATAGCCCACGTCCCCATCCAGACCTGGAATGGTTGGAATGGTAATTTATGGTCCCTGCTGCCGGGGGTGCCCTGGGCGAAACAGTTGCTGTTATATTTGCTATGTGCGTTTGCCACTTTAATGTTTTTACCCTGTATAATACCGTGTTTTGTTCAGCTAATACGACATGTGGTATCTAATATGCAGTTCGTACCTACCACCTCACCCGAGGGCATAAAACAAAGCCGTGCCGTCCATCCGGGTAGAACCCACCACAATAACCATTGTTTAGACCTCAAAAAAAAAAAAAACAAAACAACAACAATTTGCATATTCCTACCCATGTCATACTCACCGGTTGTTCTGTACTTCTTATAATGGTGAACTACCTCACGCAATGGATTTCTCAGGGTTGTTCTATAAAGTTGAACATTGTTAAACTTAGAAAGGTTAAGGAAAAAGAGTGTTTACACTGGACAATGTTCCTGTTTGTTTGTTTGCAATTGAGCAC